>NC_064854.1:68215639-68515639 GCF_024139225.1 Suncus etruscus | reverse complement strand
GATGTTGTTTATTTAGAACTCATTTACTCAACATACAAAAGTACATTTAGCGTATGAGGCAAAAAGCTAGTTATTGTAGAGGATGGGAGGTGATATCAAATCTGATCCTTGCTTTCCAAGGTTTTCATTTTAGTAATAAAGTTTCTATCTCATTCAAGTGAAGAAGTAAAGAATGCTATCAAAAAAGAGAGATTGGCATTAGTGTCTCCAATAGCTAGCAGGGGTCTCAAACTCACAGTCCTTGGGCCATTTCTAGCCCTCTGTACAACATTTTGTGGCCCTGCCCTAGAGGAATCTTTTGTTTTGTTTTGTTTTAGTTGTTTGAGTCACACACCCCAATATTCAATGCTTACTACTGACTTTGCACTCAAGAATCACCCTGACTTTGCCTCCTGTGGCCCGCAGGTAAATTGAGTTTGAGACCCCTGAGCTAGAGTGTATGTTGTGCTTGCTGAAGGCCAGGGTTTGATTCTTAGTACTGCCTATTGTACTCTTATCATTACCAGGAGACAGTCCTGAAGAGTAAGCAAGCTGAGAGTAACCTCTGCGAATTAATATTTTGACCTCAGAGCTAAACAAAATATACATTTTTTTTCCTGTAAAAATTTAGGGACGTTTTAGATAAAGTGGAAGGGACAAATTGTAATACCAATTTACAGAATGAAGAAATTAATTCTACCCACCAAAATACATCCAAAAATATGTAGCTACTCTTCTTTACTTTAAAATTCATATTAATAAGGAAATCAACTTTATTTTTATTGTTTTTCAATAGTGCTAAGAATGATATTTAGGGCCTGAGAGATAGCATGGAGGTAAGGTGCTTGCCTTTCAAGCAGGACGTCATTGGTTCGAATCCCGGCAGCCCATATGATTCCTTGAGCTTGTCAGGAGCAATTTCTGAGCATGGAGCCAGGAGTAACCCCTGAGTGCTGCCAGATGTGACCCAAAAACAAACAAACAAAAAAGAATGATACTTAGTCATGTAAACACAACATACACTGAGACACATATAAACATACTGGCACGCACAGAATGGCAATATACTTTTACCACACCCTAGTTCCCTTTTTGTCCAGCTCAGATATTTGGCTATTCAGTTCTGGAAACAATATCTCAAGTCTTTATTTTCACTGAACATTGTATATATCCTTTCCTTTACACTAAACATAAGATCACCTGTTTATTTGCCATTCCTCTTGAAGTTAGACTTTTAGAGGTGAAAAGACTCATATAATAACCCTCCTTGCTTAATACATGACTCCAAGTGCAAATAGGTCAAGTTAGATGCTTTCTCAGGAAGTTTGTAGAAATTCCAGGTGGTACCCCATACCTGGCAGATATGAGTGTTAACTGTCACCAGGGAACCAGAGTGCAGATATCCGCAGGAATGTGTATCAACCACTGCTTATCCAGAAAATGTATCTCATTAGTCATCTATTTTCAGATGATCTTTGTGTGTGTGTGTGTGTGTGTGTGTGTGTGTGTGTGTGTTTGGTTATTCAGACCACACCCATTTATACTCAGGGGTTACTCCTGGCTAAGCGCTCAGAAATTGCCCCTGGCTTGGGGGACCATATGGGATGCCGGGAGATCGAACCGTGGTCCTTCCTTGGCTAGCTCTTGCAAGGCAGACACCTTACCTCTAGCACCACTTTGCCGGCCCCTAGATGATCTTTGGAGTTTTTTTTTTTTTTTTGGAGTGATAATTTGAATTTAAATGATCAAACATATTTTAATAACTTTTTTTAAATATGGAATGCTTCACGAATTTGCATGTCATCCTTGTGCAGGGGCCATGCTAATCTTCTCTGTATCGTTCCAAGTTTAGTATATGTGCTGCCGAAGCGAGAACTTAATAATTATTTTTAAATAAATACATAAGACATTAAATAAAAAGTTTGTGTTTTATAAACTTGGTCAAGATTTTGGTTAGTAACAGGTCAAGCTGCTGCTTATATTTTGGATGGTTACTCTAAAATGCCCTTAAGGGTTTTTTAGTTTTAGTTTCCACTTTAAAGAAGAGGAAAAAAATTACTTTGCCTACTGACCTTTTATATAAACTTGCCACCTAGTCCTTTAAAGTCTCTCTATTCTGTGATTTTATTTAAAATATTGTTTGCAGTTTTAAGATGCCGCAGGTGGAATCTGTACTGACGTTTGTTTGTTCTCAAGTCTAAAGTTCATGACATACAGAATAAAACCAAACAGAAGCTTTTCTATTTTGGTGTGATTGGCATCAGGAGATCTTGTAAAATATTTTTAAAATGGAAATATTTCCTGGGTAGAATCAATCATGGTGTAAAAGCTTTTTTTCTTTTCTATCCTGATTTTATAAAGACAAAATAATCCCAAGTAAGTCCACTAATTATGTGGAGCTTTTGATAAGTAAAACTACAGTTTTATATTCATATTTAGGTTGCAAAGTTTATGCATTTTTAGCACCGAGTTAATTCTAAGCATCCATAAAATAGAGTGGTAAAATCTTTTACATTACAGTTTTTTTTTATTTGTGTGTGTAAATTGTGCAGGCTATATATTTTTATTTCCATTACATGGTTACAAAATTACTTTTTCATATTGGATAAATGGTTTTTAAGAGATTTAAGAAATTTTGATGGACATTGTGATATTTAAAATATCTTATTTTCTAAAAATAATTTTCTGACTGGCTACAATTCAAAGCCTTTAAAACCAAAATTCAGGAGTAGAGCATAACTACACTTATCAAAATGACTTTTGAAAGATAGTAACAAGCACTTCGCTCAATACATTTGTTATATTTAATTAATTATTTAAACACCACTTAAGAAGGTTATTTATAATACAGTTGTGAGTTTTTTGTTTACACAGTGGCCCATTTCCTACCACTAATGTCCCCATTTTCTCTCCCATTCTCCCCCTGCCTGCTTCTAGGTCAAAAATTTTTCTTCTCTCTCTCTCTCTCACACACACACACATTCTCCCCTCCTCTCTCTCTTCCTCTTTCTTGCTCCTTTTTATCGTCTTTTAGTCACTGTGGTTTCAATATTGTTACTGAAAGCATATTATGCATATCACTTGATCTCCTTTCAGTCCTCACTTCTTGTCCAGAGTGATTATTCACAACTATCATCTACCCTAACTACTATTCATTGCAAGCTTTCTACCATGTACTAGTTCTCTTGGTCCTGTCTTTATTGTCTCTGGATACTATTACCATGTTATATATATATGTGTGTGTGTGTGTGTGTGTATGTATGTGTATATATATATACATAATTATATATACATAATAAGTGTGATCATTCTGTATCTATTCCTCTCCCTCTGACTCATTTTGCTCAGCATAGTACTCTCCATATCCTCCATGGATAAGCAGATTTTATGACTGCACTTTTTCCTAACAGCTACATAGTATTTCCATGGTGTAGTAGATGTACCACTGTCTTCTTCTTCTTCTTCTTCTTCTTCTTCTTCTTCTTCTTCTTCTTCTTCTTCTTCTTCTTCTTCTTCTTCTTCTTCTTCTTCTTCTTCTTCTTCTTCTCCTTCTCCTTCTCCTCCTCCTCCTCCTCCTCCTCCTCCTCCTCCTTCTTCTTTTTGGTTTTTGGGTCACATCCAGCAGCGCTCAGGAGTTACTAATGGCTCTATGCTCAGAAATCGCTCCTGGCAGGCTTGGGGGACAATATGGGGTGCTTGGATTTGAACCACCAACCTTCAGCAAACAAGGCAAACGCCCTGCCTCCATACTATATCTCCGACCCCAGTACCACTCTTTCTTTAGTCACTCATCTGTTCTGGGGTACCTGGGTTGTTTCCAGATTCTAGCTATTCTAGGTAGTGCTGTGATGAACATAAGAATGAAGAGGGCTTTTCTACATTGCATTTTTGATCTCCTGTGTTTTATTTCTAGGAGTGGTATTGCTGGGGCATATAAAAACTCAATTTATAGTTTCTTGAGGAATATATCTATATTGTTTTCCAAAAAAGGCTAGACCATTTAAAATTCCACCAGCATTGAATAAGAATCCCTTTTCCCTGCATCAGTGCCAGCACTGATTGGCCTTGTTTTTTGTAATGTGTGTCAGACTCTGTAGTGTGAGATGATGATACCTTGTTTTGATTTTCATGTACCTGATGATAAATGATATGGAACATTTTTTTTCATGTGCTTTTGGCAGTCTATACTTCTTCTTTGAAAATATATTGATTCATTTATTTTCCCCATTTTTGGATAGGCTAAATGATTTTTTTCTTTTTGAGCTTTCCCAGTGTCCTGTATATCAAGATATTATCCTCATCTGATGGGTATTCAGTGAATAGTTTCTCTCATTCCATGAGGAGTCTTTGTATCCTAATCACCAATTAATTTGAGGTGTTTCCTTTCATTTGTTTATCTTTATATCCCTCATCAGTTTCTTATATGGAGGATTTATGTGAACAATTTAGTATTGTTGCTTAAATTTCACCTTTAAACAGATAAACCAAAACTTGATTTTTTGGCAAAACACTTTACTAGAAAAAGAGTATATTTTCAGTACACGCTTATAAGAAATTTTGTTGTTTTACTCTATTATTTGTTGGTATAGCAAATAAAATAGCAGTTTAGATAATGGTTATTGGCTCATTATGGGTAATGAAACCAGAAACAGCTGGCTCATGCACTGGAAGATTAAATGTGCAGATTTTAAATAGCTATCCTCAAGCAGTATGAACTCTAATGTACCACATATTATTAATAAAATGAAAGTTGGACTGACTCTTTAGAGATGTCATTTTATGATATGATATATGAACATGTTTTGTTTGATTCTATATACGTATATTTAATTGACAAGAAATGAACCTTAAAAACATCCACTGAGTCTTCTTCTATTCCTGAGCTCCACTTCAAATTTATTATTTAGCTGAGTTGCTTCAAATATTCCACTATATACTATGAGAAACTGTCTCCACTATTTTTTTTTTATTTTTGGTTTTTGGGCCTCACCCGGTGATGCTCAGGGATTACTCCTGCCTATGTGCTCAGAAATTGCTCCTTGCTTGCGGAATTGAATGGGACACCACGGGAACAAACTGTGGTTTATCCTAGGTCAGCTGCTTACAAGGCAAAAGCCCCACTGCTGCACCACCGCTCCAGCCTCTGTCTTTATTATTAATAACTAGCCTTTAAACAAAAGTAAAGTAAAATGAACTAGAGGCAACCATCCCACTTTCACCAGTGAAAGAGAGGAGGCATAATTCTGAAAGAATGTGCTTAGAACTAAGATTCACTATTTAAAGTAAAAAAAATAAATTAGAAATTATTTTCCAGATTGAATTTCTAAATTCAAAAGTAGCATGTTCAATAATTTTTAGACTACATTTTCTTTGTAATTATATGGATGAAAGTCTTAAATGCTGCACTTTTTCTCTCCTTCTGTTATGTAACATCACTTAACATGTGTTCCTTTCTGCTTTTCATTTTTTCATGTGGGGTGTGTTTCATGTGTATTCATATAATAATCCTTCTATAGAGAATGCCTTCACTCCAATAACTAAATTCCATGATGGGCAAAGCAACCTAGTAATTGTACATGGGTTTTGTTTTATTTTTCTTAATTTTCTTTGGCTGAAAGTTTAAAATTAAGGTGTCAGCAAGAGGATTTCTTCTGAGAATTCTCTTTATGGGTGATTGTCTTCCTACTGTAACTTTACCTTGTCCTCTTTCTTTGCATCTTTGTTCTCATAATAAAAAAAAAAGAGTAAAAAAAAAAGAAAGAAAGAAAAAGGAAAGCAACCTATCCATGCTGTTTTGGAAGCTGGATGTTCTAGATTATGGTTTCTGATTGGATGCTGAAGAGGGGTCATTTGGGGGCTCCTCATTGATCCCTCCTATGGAATTCCCTGCATTTGTACTCATGCCTGGAAAAAAAGGGCTCTTTCCGGTATCTCTTCTGAGAATCTCACTAATCTTATAATAGCTTCATTCTTATAACTCATTTAACTTTAATTTCTTTCTTAGAGCCCAATATTCAAATGTAGTTACTCTTTGGGATTATTCCTTGAATTATGGATTGACTGGATTATGGATTGACAGGGGTTAATATTATGGCTCACAGCAACTTCAAAACAAAACTTTTTTCAGTGTTTGTTTTGATATCAACTTTATTCTATATATATTTATAAAGGTTTTATTTAATGCAATTTATAACTACATTTAAAATATTAAAATCTGACTTTCCAACTGATAGTGCTTATGTATCATATTTTGAGCTTCTATGTTTTCATTGATTTTTTAAGAAAAACTTTAAAATTAACTACAGTATGTGATAAGAGAGACAGGAAAGTAGTAATAGTAGTAGTACAGATATTAGGGCACATGGTTAGTATGTATCTGACTTGGATTTGATTCCTGGCACAAAATGGTGTTCTGAGCATCACTGAGTCCAGCTGTGAAGGCCTGCAGCATTATGAGGGTGACCAAGTTAATAGCAGTACTACAGGGCTCAGGTTCTTGCACTGAATTACTGACACGGCTGAGAATCCCCCTTGAATTTTTCCAGGTATTGTGAGCATTGTTCACAAACAAAAAGAATGTATTTAGAGGAATTCAGACTTAAGCAAAAACCATTGGTGGCCAGAACAGTAGTACAGTGGGTATGACAATTAACTGTATGAAGCTACCTGGCTTTGATCCATGGCACCACATGTTGTTCCTAAAGTCCTGTAAATAATTTCTGAGTCAGGAGTAAGTCCTGTACACCTTTAAAAAGAGAGGGAGAAAAAAAATTCATCAGGATCCAAGACTCTTCTATATAATTTGTGCTTAGTCACTTCTTTATAGATTATATATTTTCTGTAACTTTATATGTAAATGACAGAAAATGATAAATTCATCCATTAGTCACTGGTCATCACAATTTTGCCAATATCCATGAACAGAGGTACAGGAGTAATGTATCAGGTACCCATATGGCACCAACGTCTGCAGTGATTGAAAATAAAATAATGTAAAGGAATCTTGGAGAATCACCTTGTGTTGAAGGAGTATTTCTTTAGGTAGAAAAATAACTGTCTATACAAAGCATAGTTAATAGTCTGATGAGTAATAGTGCATTAAGTTTGATTAATTATGTCACATTAATTGATAAATTACTTCATTTGTAGATTTAGAAATAGTTGGTAATAATCAAATACAGTAATTGGCTTATCATAAATAAAATTGAAGTTTTTGTATGGAATGACAGACCAATTTGTATCTCGTTGATTTTATCAGAACTTTAAATTTGTTTTGATAAATCACTTTTCGTTAAAGTTATAAGAATTTTCTGCTGTCCTTTGTCATACTATTCTGGACATAAAGTAAATTAATTACTATTATACTGTGCCAAAGTTTATTTATATGCAATTGTAGAAAGAAGATATATTTTTTGATTAATAGAGTTCTATTACCTGTTCTTTTTTTCTGATTAAAAACATATTTTTCCATAATGGCTTACATATCTTTCACAGTTGTATTTTAGATACATATTAACATTGAGTCAGGGGAATACCCATCACCAACTATGTCCTCCCCCCATTCCAGTTCCCTTTCTGCAACCCATATACCCCACCAACATCCCCCGGGCTGCTAGAGTAGGTGGACCCCTCTTTGTCTGGCTTACTATTAGTGATCACATATCTGTTTGGTCCTGGAACCCTCATTTTCCCTTCTATTTAAGAAGCAGAGCTAGAAAAATCGAGGTATGTGGTTTTGTTTGAAGGCAAGAAAAGTAGTAGAATGGAGTACAAAATAAGAGGAAAAAAAAGAAGTCAAAAGTCAAATATGCTGAAAATGGGCTGAGTCTCTCTAGAGGCTTCCAACCTCAGTTTGAGAGAGGATGTGAAAAAGGTAATTGAAATACTACAACAATACAGAAAAAGTTATTGAATTAAATAACCAGTGAGCACTACAGCAATAAAGATAGGCACCACACAATAGCCTCGGTTCTGAAATCAACTCATGCTCGAATGCAAAAAGAAAGAGAAAGACAAGACAAAATAAAATAAAATAAAATAATATTGGAGACATCAACCATAATCTCCACACCAAAATAAAGACGTCAAAAAAAATCAATCAATCGATAAATAAACATGTGGGAAAATGATTGTTTTGTGCTTTTTTTCCCCTCCTTTTCTTTATTCTCCTGCATAGGCACAGTAACTATTGGGGTTATTGTAGAGGGAATTCCCTTGACCTAGGAGATACAGGGTTTCTCCACCCCTGAAGTATACTGTCATGGGATTAACTCTAGACTCCTTGCATGATCATTTACTCTCCCCTTGTTGCTTTTGTGGTGTGTGGAAGACTTCTGCTTTGTCTTGGATGGTAAAATCAGACCTCTGTTTCTAGAGATCTTGGTGGCTGTGCAGCTCAGGGAATGGAGTTTATGATGTCTTTCTTTGTGGTTCTAGCAGTTATGTTTCTTCAGTGTCGTTTTAATCCATCTTCTGTAGTTGGTGTTCTTGGTCGTTATGTTGCTCCTAGACTGGAGCCTGGGATAAAGTCTTTTGTTATGTTTCTGTAAGACCCAATCAGTTGCGGTTGTCTCAGTCAACCTTCTGGAATTGGAGCTCTTGTTTGTTGAACAGATCGTATTCCAAAAGCTAGGCTAGAGCTTTTTGTTGCTGTTGTTGTTGTTGCTCCCTGGATGTGTACTGTCCAGTCTTGGTTGCAACAACCAGTATATAGCGATCTTGGCTTTTGCACATATCAAAAGGTGACCTGTTTTCTGATTTTGTCTTATCGATAGCTGATGAGGGAGGACAACTTGCTCTTAGATCAAGTTGTTCCCATTTCCTCCTTGTCAGGTTATCAATTTAGGACTGGCTTATGTTGGTGTCAGAGGAGCGTTGTAAATGCCCTGGAGGGGATTTGATTCCTTGAACTGTTGCAGAGAATTCTGTCCTATCTATGTCTGGGATCCAGGAGTTAAGGCTGAACGGTCAGTGTCTGTTCTTAAAATGATTAAACTTTGATATCAATTTTCAAATTTAGCCTCATTTTAGAATAAAATTAAAAAGAAATAATAAATGTGTAAGTTAGGTGAAAACTCTGTTCAGCAAGATTTCTTGGCAGAGAGATTCTAAATTCATGGTTAATAAAAGCCAGACAGATAAAATTCAAAAGGAATGCAAAAGCCATAAAACAAAATGGCCATTAAAAATATCTAATGAAGTGTGAACAAAGCTCTTATGCTTTAAATGGTTGTCTCTTCCATTAATATCTTCTCTAAAACCCAAAAAATTAGGCTGGAATGTTAAAAATCATTTCTAAACTTAAATAGCTCTGTGGAATTAGGTGTTTTCAAGGAGGTATGATTGCATAATGGCTGCAAACATAAAATAATTTTATCTCATCAGAGAAATCAAGGTGTGGTTTTGTTGAATGAATGGTGAAAGAGAGAAACATAGTGAAGGACAGCACAACCTTTAAAAATACGTATGTTCTTGTAAGGAAAACTGGGTAATGTAGGTTGCTATTTTAGAAACAGATTTACTTTTAAAATTGTCAAAGTTGATAAGAAATCAGAGAAAAAGCTATAAAATGCTTTGTTAGTTTAATATGTTTTGTTTGTTTTTGTAAGTAGTACTATATCACTCTGCTCCAGAGAACAAGAAAATTAGCTTGTTCTTCTAAGACATTCCAAAGAGTATAATAATATACAAATAAAAAACAGTGGCCAAAGTGGTGACACAAGCTGTAAGGCATCTGCCTTGCACACGATAGCCTAGAGCAGAGTGAGGTTTGATCTCCTGGCATCCCATATAGTCCCCCAAGCCAGGAGTGATTTCTGAGCGAGTACCCAGGAGTAACCCCTGATCATCACTGGGTGTGGCCCAAACTCCCAAAAAGTTAATAAATAAAAAACAGTTGAAAGAAGGTATCACTTATTTATGTCCAGAATTATGAATGAAAACAGGTCATTTAAAGTATTGGATAAGTAAGTGTAGTATATGAAAATGTTTTCATAAGATTATTCTTGGAATTTTTGTATATAAAAATATTTCCTTAGGTTTGTTCTGTGACTGTTGCCCCACCTAGCCCTTCCAGGTGGGGGGAGCTGTGGAGTTGGCAATAAATAGCTTGATGGACAGGGGAGAGGGGTCCTTTTGTGAAAGATGTTTGCAGGCTGCAAGAGGATTCTCTCGCTCTCTTTTCCCATACTTTTACACGCTATCCTTCTTGTCTGTGTGGATTATTATTTGCTGCGGATAAATATTACCAAGGTCTTCCCCCGAAAGGGGACTAGGGGATGGGAAGTAATTTCTCATTCTGGGGACTGTTCTTGGATTCACAAATACCCAACAAAGGATTTGACAGCACAGATAATTTACAAATGGCACCTGCAACAGGTGGACCTGGACCCTCAATAACTGTAAGTGAAATGCTTTATTGGAAATTGCCTCTGGAGATCCTTGGATGGCTTCTATGGTCAGCCGCGTTGATTGTGCCACCTTGTTACAAATTCTTTGGTTCTGCTTTTGTCAAGTGGATATTTCCATACTATTTAAAATGAATAGGCTCGATGATAGGAAAATTCATTGCTTTTGGATGGTTGTGGTCTATAGTTCAAACAAAAATTTATACTCAAATATTTGTCTCGCCTGTGTTGTCTCCATAAGTCATAGTTTGTGGAATCTCTGTGTTTGCTAATACTGTTATAGTGTGCATAGGTATTGGCTGGTATTTAGGAAGTAAAAAGTGTGGAAAAAGTGAGGCTAAGACCAGCATGGATAATAAGGAGATCTATCTGATGAAACTCCAGGCCAAAGTTTCACCTATCCGATGAAACTCCAGGCTGATGAATCTACCACCATCATCAAAAATATAGGCATTTTTCCCAACAAAAAAATCTACTCAGAAACGTAATTTAGAAACTCAGGGCCCAAATCAAAATATTAACACTGATGACCAACCCCCGGTGCTAAGTCCACAAGTGAGTCTGGATTCTATACACAGAATGGAATCACATAATAGTGCTGACTCAGATGATGAATCACAGGCTAGTGCTCCACATGTCAAGGCTCAGAGCCCGGTGCAGAGTACTTCTGCTAATTCAGCCTTGGTTCTGTTACAGACAGCTATATACCAATTTATGAACCCTTGAAATAGAAGACATGGAACGGTTTAAGAAAGCATGTAAGGACTTTGGGCCAACTTATCCATACTGTCTGGAGATGCTAAGACTTTGGTGTCGAAAATCACTTTGGACCCTGCATGAATTTAAAAAAATTAGCTGAAATATGCCTGCCATCTAAACAGTGAACCGAATGGGAGATGTTATATACGGAGGATGTGAAATCCAAATTATATAGCCTGGATGGAACAAAAAAGCAAGTGGCAGGGGCCAATCTCTCATATGAATTATTAATGGCAGAAAATCAATATGCAGATATTCAGGCACAAGCTGCTTTACCTAAGGAAATCTTAAACATAATTAAAGATATTGCAGTATCTTCATGGGAAAAAATTGATATGAACAGCACGGGTGCAGGAACCTTTTTAAGAATTTCCCATGGTCCCCATGAGTCATATATCGAATTTGTAGCTAAACTTAAAGTTGCTTTGAAAACACAAATCAAAGATAAGCAGGTTAGAAAATATTTAGAAAAAAGTTTGGCTTATTATAATGTGAATTCGGCCAGCAAATTGATATTGGCCTCTTTGCAAGACAACGCTGACTTAAATGATTTTTTATATGCCTGCAGAAATGTTTATGATATACCCCATTCTTCAGCAAACCGAAATCTGGTGCAAACCTTTGCAATCACTAAGGGAACAAAGCCCTTCTACCCCCGGGGACAAAGTGCCACCCGGAAGCCTGGTCTCTGCCCAAAATGCAAGAGAGGTCACCACTGGGCAAAAGATTGCAGATCTGGAAATCTCCCTAATAATAACACAGGGACAGGTTTTAACACTACACCCAGGAGACAATTCTTCTGTTATCATTGTGGAAAACAGGGCCATATCAAAAGAAATTGCTGTCTTTTGTTAAATCAAGCTCCTCAGGGACCCACATTTCCGATGCAGGGAAATGCCTACAGGGCCAGTCCCCAGGCCCATGCAAATCAGGGGCAAATTCCTCAAACCATAATTCTTCCCAGCCCAGCCCAAGTTTTCTCACAATTAGCGAATTAATTCATGTGACACAGAGGAGTGCTGGGCTTGACATAACTTGCCCAGGGGACATTACAATTTACCCAGGAGCATGCCCTTATATGTTAAAAACTGGCATTGTGGGCCAGCCACCCCCAGATACAATGGGGTTGATTTTGGGCAGAAGTTCCCTCAATGTAAAGGGTATATCAGTAACCACAGGTGTCATTGACTCAGATTCAAAGGAAGAAATTATTGTAGTAATTACCGTACCGGCTATTTGGACATTCAAAAAGGGAGAGGCAATTGCCCAGATAGTAATAGTGCCGTATGTCAAATTTGGGACTTCAGATAAGACATGAATTGGATGTTTTGGAAGCACAGATCCAGGGGCTGCCCATAACCCACTCGTTGCTCTGGTTACTAAATTTAAAGATGAAAACTTAATGATTAAACTTCACTTACAAGGGCAACTTTTAATGGTATGATAGACACAGGGACTCAAATTTCTGTAATTTCTGATAAAGAATGGCCAGAAAATTGGCTTCTACAAAAAATTCCATACTTGCTAGAAGGAGTGGGAGGCTTAAGTTCCTGTCTGTTAAGTAAAAGGACTATGGTAGTTCAAGGCCCAGAAAATCAAAAGGCTATAATTAGACCTTATGTGGGCCCATTCTCACCTTCCCTGTGGGGCCATGACCTACACAAACATTGGAAGGCAGAATTCCACATCCCATTAGCTCCAGAAGAGTCTGGAACCTCTCTTGAAATAAAAACTAAGAATTTTTGGTAGCGGCCACTGCCAGAAAGAACCCAGCACCGATAAAAATAAAATGGAAATCTGATGAACCAATTTGGATAGGTCAGTTCCCCTTAAAATTGATAGATTAAAGGTGCTAAAAGAATTAGTGGAAGAACAGCTAAAATTAGGGCATATTGAGCCTTCATTTTCTCAATGGAATTCGCCTATATTTACCATACAAAAGAAGTCTGGAAAATGGAGACTGTTGATGTATCTGAGAGCTGTAAACATATCTATGGTACCTATGGGAAAATTGCAAACAGGTTTAGCATCACCTGTAGTTATCCCAAAGGAATGGCCACTAATTATAATTGATTTGAAAGACTGCTTCTACTATATTTCTATTCACCCAGATGATTAACACCGTTTTGCATTCTCAGTTTCTTCTATCAACAATACCCATCCCTGCAGTGGTTCCAATGGACTGTCCTCCCCCCAGGGCATGCTGAATTCCCCCAACAATGTGTCAATTTTTTGTAGATAAGATTTTGAGCCCTTCTTGTGAAAGATTTTCTCAGGCCATGATCTTTCATTATACTGATGATATTCTTATCACAATGAATAATGAAACAGATCTACAGGAAGTGTATTATTTTGTTATTGACTGTTTGCAAACAGCAGGACTGAAAATAGTTTAGAAAAGATACAGACTATGCCACCATATCAATACTTGGGTTTTATTTTGGACCGAACGTCTATACATCCACAAAAAATCTCCATCAAAAAAGAACCTCAAAACACTTAATGATTTTCAGAGACTTTTAGGTGATGTGAATTGGCTCTGGCCTGCACTAGGAATCCCAAATGCAGAACTGTCTAATTTGTTTAAAACTTTGGAGGGTGATCCTGCCCTAGACAGCCCTAGAAATTTAACTACAGAGGCCAAAAATGAATTGGACATCTTCTTGAACAAGTTGCAACAATCATTTCTCTCAAGATTCATCCCGGGAGAGATGGTTTCTTTATTAATCTTCCTTTCAAAAGAAACCCCTACAGGGGCATTGATGCAACAGGCAGGTCCTCTGGAATGGGTGTTTTTACATAACAAACAGCCTCGGTCTGTGATATCTTATTTGGAATTAATTTCAGAACTCATTATCAAAGCAAGACTCAGATCTATATCTTTATTAGGATTTGACCCTGATATATTAGTATTGCCAATACCAAAAAAGGAAATTGAGTCAATATTGCCTCTTAATGAATCTTTACAAAGGGCCCTTTCAGATTTCACAGGAGAAATTCCTCTCATTATCCATCAAGAAAGACATGGGACTTTTTGAAAAGGACTCAGTTTGTTATTTCTTCGATTGTTAGGGACTCTCCTATCCCCAATGCAAAGGTTTTTTACATAGATGGGTCAAGCGGGGGGAGGGGAGGAATAACTGGAGAAAACATGAAAATAACTATAGATACCAAGTATAAGTCTGCACAGAAAGTTGAATTAGCAACGTTAATTTACCTATTAGAAAATGTATCTGAAGCCATAAATGTCGTTTCTGATTCTTTGTATGTGGTAAATTTATGTCCGGTGATAGCCATGGCCTCTCTCAATGCTCATAGCCCAATCATACAGAATTTACTAAAAACATTACAACAGCTATTCAAAAACGAACTGAACCCATCTTCATTACGCATATTAGAGCCCACTCAGGTCTTCCAAGGCCAATGGCTCAAGGAAATAAAACTGCGGATTTGTTGGCAATGCCTATATTCAAGTCATCTGCAGAAGAACATACAGTACTACACACAAATGCTCACCGCTTACATGTAAATTACCAGATTCCCTGGAGGCAAGCTAGAGAAATTATAGAAAGGTGCGACATATGTGCCCCATTAGCAAAAAAAACATAGCAGGAGCAAACCCAAGAGGCTTACAATCTAATGAATGGTGGCAAATGTATGTAACTCAAACAGATTTATTTCCAAAGAAACCTTATCTTCATGTGGTGGTGGACACTTATTCTCGATTTATTTGGGCAATCCCTATGTCTTCCCAAAAGTCTAAGGCGATTTGTGGTTTTCTTTTACAATGCCTTTCAGTTATGGGTGTTTCATATTCCATTAAAACTGATAATGGGCCCGCATATATCAGCAAAAATTTTGAATTCTTTTGTAAAGAATGGCACATAAAACATCTGAAAGGAATCCCCTACAATTGCCAAGGACAGGCCATTGTGGAAAGGGCCCACAGGACGCTAAAAACTCAATTACAAATGAATAGAAAAAGAGGTTTAGCACCTACTGAGCTGTTATCTTTGACTCTTCTCACATTAAATTGTCTAAACTTACCCCAAGGGAAAATTTACACTGCTGGGGAAAGACATTTTAAAGAAGATATTCAGTGACAAGAAACATCACATACACAGGTTTGGTTCAAAGAGGATGAAAAATGGATCGCTGGATATCTTCTTCTGAGAGGAAGGGGATATGCATATGTTGGTACAAATGACAACCCTCCTCCCCCAAGAAATTTTGGGTCCCTTTACGCCTCATCAGAAATCAAATTAACACAAACCACCATGATCAGGTTGCTGGGACTATAAGCTTGCCCCCACATCAAATACAAAATGCTCAGAACACTGACAATTGTAACACTGCTGTGGCCTCCAGGAAAGTAAACAAGGGGTTAAAGTTCACACCCAATACCTTGAAGACAAGAGTAGGAAACCCTAACATTCAGAATGCAAATAGAGAAACAGAAACCTGCATTTACTGGATTACGAAATTTAGGTAACTCATGCTATATGAACCCAATATTACAATGCTTGTAATTTATCAAGATCATTATTAAAAAAGACATTAACAAAGAAAATCCAAGCGGACATAAAGGTAAATTAGCAGAACAATTTGGTTACTTCATCAAAATCATGGGAAATGGATGTCATAGGAATGTCAGTCCTGAACACTTCAAAGCAACAGTTGGTTTACTTAATGACCAATTTGCTGGACATAACCAACAGGATCCTCACGAATTATTGATGTTTCTTATAGAGGGACTACATCAGGATTTGCTTACTGAAAACTTAATGGCAGATAAAACTATACACCTGATAGACAATGAAAAACATGAACAATCTAGGCCTAAACACCAAGAGGCTCACAAATATCTTATATATGACCTCTTTCAAGGACAGTTCAAATCTATACTACAGTGTCTCACATGTCACCAAAAGTCTGAGGTATATGAGACATTTGTTCAGTTGTCCTTGGCAATCAAGCCTACAGATAAATGTACCTTGCAAGAATGCCTCGTTGAATTCTTAAAGAAGATTTGAGAGATAACAATAGAATTCATTGTAACAGCTGCAACACTAAAAGGGACTTTTTGAAGAGGACATACTTATGGAAATTACCTCCAGTATTAATAATTCATATGAAACGTTTTTCTTTTGATGGCAAACAAATTAATAAACTACTCACGTGGATTTTCCTTTAGAAGACCTCAACTTAGCAGAATTCACTCAGGAAATAAGTCACAAAACTGAAAAATACATCTTATCATCAGTGTCTAACCATTTTGGTAAACTTCATTTTGGACACTGTACATCATACTGTAATATTGACTCAAGACAACACTGGATCAATTTTGATGACAAGAAGATCAAGAAAATTCCTATTGCATTGGTAAAATCCACAGCAGCATACATCCTGTTTTATACTTCTCAGAGATCTACTATAAACACCTAATAATTATTTATTTTATTTGTCAGTTTTCATTAATGCTTTATGATTCATTTCACAGATACTACTGCTGAATAGGATTGAATATGATGAATCGCCATTGTGATTGCTTGTATGATGTATTTATGTCTTAATGCCACTATTGATCCAGGCTCACTCGAGAGAAAGCTTCTCATCATATTAAGGGTATTATATAGCAATATACTGAGATATACTCATTTAACAACTTTCACTCTTTCACTCTAACAGCATTGTTTTATTTGCCTCAATTTAGGCTTCTAGATGGAGATGAATTCATAATTTTGACATAACAATACCTTTTAGGTAGACTCTCTTTACAGTGCTCATCATCTATGATTACGATAGAATTACTGGTCTCTACTTGTATTATTGGTTTCCTTGGTCGTATTGTGCATGAAATTCTCTTTCAGATTTACTCGACCATGCCTTAAAATATATCTGTTGTTGTTGTGAACTTGAAGATATTCATCTAAACTGTTTGCCGGCTATTGTATTTTAAAGCGCTTTTTGTTGATTCAGCTGAATTTTTTCCTTTTGCTCTATTTGGGATCCTTCCCAGCAAACATTTTTTGGTAAGTATGAGTGAGTGGTGGCCATGTTTTTGTGAAATATGTTTATGTATGTCTTGCTGTGTGTCTGTATGCCTTACATGTTTTGTATATAGTTCTTTTTTCCTGACTTTATCTTCCCCAATTTATTCTTCCTTATCCTTCCCTCTTTTTTCCTAGTCCCTAACATTCTATTTTCAGGAATCCCTTCACATATGCAAATCATCATGTGCAAATCATCACCCACAATGACAAGCCTCCTGATCTCGGACTGAGAAAGACATAGTAAACTGTTGCAGTGCTGTATCCTGCTTCAAATTACAACCTGCTTTCCCTGACTCATCAAGTATCTTTGGTCGGACTTTTGGGAGTTCTGGACTCCCTATCATTTCAGAGTGGTTTTTGAACTTAGTAGAAATTTCAGCTCTTGTAGTTTTTATAATTGTAATCCTGTAAAGATATTTGATTCTACACTTTTATTACTGTAATTAATGTTTTTACATTTTAGTTTTTAATTCTCAAAATTGATGTGGTATTTCATTAAGGTTTTACTTTTGTTACTTTGGGTTAGGGGTTAGATACTGTCATAAGTAAGTTACTAGATTGTAATCCTGTCTGGTATTTTGGCCTTTTTCATGGGCGCATCATTGGAAAAAATAGCAGGTGCAAAAGGAGGTTTTATCCATTTTGGATGGACCCTCAATTTATTCATTTACACAGGGAGGTTCTCTGCCTTAAGCATTTTGTTTTGGTTTTTAACTTAAGCTCCCATCTAAATAATTGGCCGTACATGGTTCTTCATTCTCAGACCTCTTATGAACTTCTGACTGGACTAGAACTCCTCTTGGATTGCGTTCAAATACCTATGGATCTTCTTTACTATGGCGGCCATTGTGCAGGGTGTGTGTGTGCCTCTTCCTTCAAAATAGGGGCCTAATTCACTGCCTCCAAAGATGGGCTTTCTTCTGCTCAAGCTGGACAGGAATGGAAAATGTGTTTTATCTCACCTGCTACGCAGCCTTGTGAGCATCTCATCTATGGATCTCTGTCTCCAAATTACTTTCGGGCTTTTGATTGCCCCAGGAGCTCCCTATGGCCTATTAGGTCCTGAATCTTGGAATTCACATTCGACTTCTGCTTTTCCAAGGGAATACTTACTCCGAATTGTTCATCTTGGATGCTGTAGATATTTTCTACTCTGGAGCTTGTAGTTGATTCCTTTACATCTGTTTCTGGTTTTGAACACCCTGTGTTAGGTTAAAAATTTTTTTCTATACTATTTCCAGTGATGCACTTATGCAAACAGCCACTCTTTTACCATTGCTTAGTTGTTCTTTTTACAATTATAAAAAATATTACTTACTTCTGTACATTATTATTGTTTCTTTACAAAAAAAAGGGGGAATTGTAGTATATGAAAAAGTTTCCATAAGATTATTCTTGGAATTGTTGTATATAAAAATATTTCCTTAGGATTGTTCTGTGACTATTGCCCCACCTAGCCCTTCCAGGTGGGGGCGCTGTGGAGTTGGCAATAAATAGCTTGATGGACAGGGGAGAGGGGTCCTTTTGCGAAAGATGTTTGCAGGCTGCAAGAGGATTCTCTCGCTCTCTTTGCCCAATCTTTTACACCCTATCCTTCTTGTCTGTGTGGATTATTATTTGCTGTGGATAAATATTACCAAGGTCTTCCCCCGAAAAGGGACAAGGGGATGGGAAGTAATTTCTCATTCTGGGGACCGTTCTTGGATTCACAAATACCCAACAAAGGATTTGACATACAGATAATTTACAGGTAAGCAGATAAGCAAGCTCAGAGAGCCAGTGTGCAGATTGGCATGTGCAAGGCCACCAGTTTGATGCTAAACACTACCAGGTATTAATTTTCTTTTAAATTACTGTTCATGAAACACTATCTAGTATTCTTGATAATTTGACTGCTTTGTTTCCAGGTTTTCCATAGTCCAAAACTGCCTCTGCTCCCATAATACCTCCCCATATTATACTCAATGGTTTCTTATATTTTTTATACACTAAGGTTTAGTTTTATTTTATTGGGCATATTCTAAAATGCATTCTACATTCTTTTCTTTCTGAAAAAAATCATTGCTTAATTATCAAAATGCAATTCAAGTAGTATCATTCCTATCATTCCTTAAGAACATTTTTTTCTCTAAGATCCTTAGTTCTTGATTCATGTTGCCATTTAGAACTACTTCTGATAGTATTTATATTATGTATACCTCTTTATCCTCTCTTTCCTCTTCTTAAATTTAATAAAATTTATTTTGTGTGATTTTGGTAATACTATTTTATTTTATACATATGCCACGAAGTTTTAGCTAAATAAAGTTTTAAAGGGTATGGGCAAAAGTGATAGTTCAAAAAGTTAAGGCACTTGACTTACCTCAGTCACCTGGTTTGATTACTGGCACCCAATTTAGTTCCTTGAAGCCTGCCTTGAGTGATCCCTGAGCACAGAGCCAGGAATATTCAGTGAGGACTGCTGGACATGTCCAATAATGCCCCATAAGTATAGGGAAAAGCATTCATTCTCATAAGTATATATAGTTTTATTGTTTCTTGTGTATGATACTATTTTCTGAGGACTGTGAAATGAACCTGGGTGAGCAGTGATAGCATTAGGGACACTCGGAGAACATCTTCTTTTTTTCACTTAACTATAGTAGATTTCCAGCGTACATTCAGTGGAATTCTTTTTGTTCAAAAGAGACATAGGTCAAATACATTTGGAACTTCTGGTGTAAAAGTTGGCATACTCATGTACTAATTTTTATTTGGTGGTAGGGTAGTAATACAATCTGTAGACATAATGATTATTAATTCCATATTAGTAGTGTTGAGGGGCAGTTTATTTTTTTTAACCACCTGGCTGTGCTTATGGCTTACTCCTTGCTCAGTGCTCCTGGATAATTCCTCGTGGGATTCATGGAAGCATATTGGGGCTGTTTGAATGTGGGTTAGCAGGTTGTAAAGCAAACATCTACTTGTACTTTCTTTCTGGCAAATTTTAGGGTCAAATTTTAATGAGGTTTTATTTAATTTTTTTGTTTTTGTTTTTTGGGTCACACTCAGCAGTGCTCAGGGGTCACTCCTGGCTCTGCGCTCAGAAACCGATCCTGGCAGGCATGGGGGACCATATGGGATGCCGGGATTCGAACACCATCCATCCTGGATCAGCTGTGTGCAAGGCAAATGCCCTACCGCTGTGCTATCTCACTGGCCCCTAATGAGATTTCATTTTTTCAGGTTTGATTATAATAACCTTTTTTACTCAGGTGTACTGAATTGTAGAAGGATCTTGTTCTTCCCAAAATGTGATGCAGAAAATCCTAAAATTAAATTAATGAATATTTATGATGATAAGGAAGTCCTCCAAAAATTTATAGCATATATTTTTATCCCTATATTTCACAATAATGAAATGTTAAAGTGGACTCAACAAATTTCTTAAAAAGTATGCAACAGCAAAACCCCCAGTACTCTGTCTTATTTTGTCTTACAAGTGGCAGCAGATCAACACAATAAGTCACACAGAAGAAAATGTAAAAAATGTAGATTACCTGGATTTTTAATAAAGGTTCTTAGCCTAAGAGCACAATGGGTAAGATATTTGCCTCAAACACAACTGACCTGGAATCTATCCTCAGCACCTAAAAATGTTGCCAAATCCTATCAGAAGTGATCTTGGTACAGAGTCAGAAAAATAAATCGCTGGGGACTGCTGGGTCTGGCTCAAGAAACAATTAACACATTTTAAGTAAGTTTCTTAAACTCTGAACTAAGCCCATCTGTCATTAAAACTCTATTAGTGGTAATAAATAAAATAATAATGAAAACAAATGCCTTAAGTCATATTGGGTATAAAGGATATTTTACATCCATTTTATCATTATATTCAGACTTCGCAAGAATACCCTCAAAGTCTGGAAAAGTTTTTTTTTTTTTTTAAGTTGAAAATAGAATCCTAAAGATAAAATTTTTTTTTTTAAAAAAATAGTGGTATGGTGAGAACAAAGAAAGGCCCAATGCTGCACAGGTTGAGGCTACACATAAACTACTGTGGATCACACAGAAGCACATCGGCCCAAATAGAAAAATGTGTGTGTCAGCCTGAGGAGACAGCAGTTATAAGAGTCAGATTCCACTGAACAAAGGCAAAAGGCTTTTGCACTCAGAAACAAGATCACTGGGAACCCTACAGGGCTATAGGAATAGGCAGCCCAAGGCACAATCAGAGAGGAAGCCACAAAAATAGGATTAGGCTGGTAAGACTGGTTAGCAGATGAAGTTAAAATTCAAGAGTACAGGGAAAAATAAAACTTACCTGGAGTGCTATTTACCCTTTCATCTAGTGGAACAGCTAAATCCATATCAGAAATTTTAAGAAGAAATAAAGATCCAGTGGAATAATTTTTCTTGCTCATAGCATAATCTGTGTACTGGATATTGCTGATATCAATTCTATGTCCATTTCCCATATCTATAGGGTCAGAATTGGATTTTCCAGGCTCTGATGAGGCACCTGCTTTAATGTTTGCTTTCAAGAAGTAAGTCAAAATGGTGAGCTGATCATAAGAGTTAATATAACTCAGTGAGTGAAGTAGAGACACAGATATAGGAGATCTTAAAAATATCCTATAAAATGATTATGAGTGATTGTGTTATGGGTTGGATATGGAGAGATGATCTACTTTTTGATACATGACATGCTCAGTGATATCATTGATATCAGTGACAGATCTTAGAATATGGTTTTCTTAGTTCTCCTTAAGTATTTCTCCAACACTCATCTCCCTTGCCTAAATTTTTCTTTTGTCTTGTTTGCTTTTGTTTTTAATTGGTTTTAGTGAGATATCAGAGTTTACATAAGAGGGTCTTTATTTTATAGTTAAAGAGAACTACATGAAACTCCCCACCAAACCTTTTCCTCCCTGAAAATATCTCCTTTACAATCCTCAAATTTTAAATTCCTTAGGGTCTGTGTCCATTATTGCCTTATTCCATAGCATTCCTGCTTGCCCGAGTGTTTTAAAAAAAAAAAAAAAGATCATATGAATTAGAAATATCTGTTTATAGTCTTATACTTGTTTAATTTTCAACAGTGTTTATTCTCTATTATTTATATTCTAAACAAGTGGAAGAATGGGGCCACAGTTTATATTTTTCTTATGTTACTTAGGAGCCAGAACCAAGCCAATTAGTGACTTTTTTTCTGAATTTTTCTTTCCAAAGAGAAAATCACTTTTAGCTTTTAGAAAGCTGTCATGCATTTGAGGAAGTTTTATTTTCCTCTTCTTAAATACTGTAGACTTAGAATGATTCTATGTTACAGGAAAGACTATAGATTCAGATTGGGGGGGGGGGTCACACCCAACAGTGCTCAGGGACTACTTCTGGCTCTGTGCTCAGAAATAGCTCCTGACAGGCTCGAGGGACCATATGGGATGCCAGGATTTGAACCACCATCCTTCTGCATGCAAGGCAAACGTCTTACCTCCATGCTATCTCTCAGGCCCCAGATCAGATATTTTAATTAATGCCTCTGCTATAGGATCCTCCATGAATCAGTTTTGCTAGTATGTAAGTTTCTTTTAATCATGTTTGCATACTGATAATTTACCTAAAATGATTGTCAAATGTCTATTCTGAGATTCATATTGTAGGTAAATGGTGATAAATCAAAAGATGTCTGCTGACAAAGGACTTGGGGATGAGTGGGAACCAAAACAAAAATTATATAAATAAGTAAATGAGATATTTTGTTAATATTTTTTTTACACTTAGTTTTTATACGGAGATGGGATATTGTAAATGAGAAAATGTATTATCAAAAAGTGGAGAAACCCTGTTTACAGTACAGGTGGAGATAGGATGTAGAGGAGGGAGATTTGGGACATTGGTGGTGGGAATGTTGCACTGGTGAAGGGGGCTGTTCTTTACATGACTGAAACCCAACTACAATCATATTTGTAATCAAGGTATTTAAATAAAGATATTAATATTAAAATATCTATTATAACCATAAAACTATGACACAGTTAAGCTCAATAAATTTTTACTTAATTAAAAATGTTTCAAAATACATAAAAAATGAAGTATCATATTTAAGCACCATAATTACAAACGTGCTTGTAATTGGATTTCAGCCATAAAATACTCACCCCCTTCACCAGTGCAGCCATGATACTTAAATAAATCATTAAAAAAAACCTAAAATAGGGGCTGAGGCAATAGCACAGCTGTAGGGTTTTGCATGAGACTGAGCTGGGTCAGATCCAGGTTTGATTCCAGGCTTCCCATATCTGAGCCTGCCCGGGGCGATTTCTGAGCACACTGCTAGGAGTAACCCTGCATGCTGCCAGGTGTGGCCCAACCTCTCCAAAAAAACTCAAAACAGACAAACAAACAAACAAAAAAAAAAAACCAAAATAGAGTAAACAAATAAAATCATTAAAATACAATAAAAGTATCATATTAAGAAGGTAACTTTTATGTTGAGACTTGTTGAAGCAAGGTATTTTAATCATAACACCATGACTTATGAAATTATTTATAATAGGGTTGTTTCAGGCATACAGTGTTCCAACACCAATCCCATCACTAGTGTGACCTTTCCTCTATCAGTATCCCCAAGCGCTTCCCATCCCCCACTGCCCAAACCTGTTCCCTAGCAGGCATATCCCCCAATTTACTTCAAATTGCTTGTTCCAAAAAACTGGCAAATGAAATAATTTGAAAGATAAAAAAATAAATGTCAATCTGTAATGACTGATTTCTTTATCTCCCAGTGATGTTACTAAAGTCATTGGGGATTTACTGAGCTGGGTGGTGGTTGTTGATCTTTTATTTTACTCTTTTTGCTTGTTGATTGGTGGGCTTCTATGGATCTTTCCTAGATTTGCTGTGCCATAAGTACAAAGCCAAAAGAACTATGAAATTTGAAGAAGTTGTCTATGAGGTCACATATATTAGGATCAGTGGAACTGGTCCTGGTCGTGTTTATATGGGGAAGATCATGTAAAAGCTGCTGTGACTAGCTGGAAGGGAGGGGAATTTACCTTCTCACTCACTGAGATCAATCAGTCTATCTAAAACAATTTGGTACTTATTGAGGTTCAGGAATTTGAATGGTTTGGCAGCTTGTTGAAGTCTCAGGGTAATGAAATTTAATTTAATTAATGAAAGAATTTTACTTATGGAGATATGAGGGGTGTGAAAAAGAGGAATTCTGATCTAGGCTTTTCCAGAGTGAAAGAAAAAAATGCCTGGAATGACTTTTGGGGAGGATATTTTATACAATTCATTCCAAGTCCTTGGCTTGGAGTTTTCTACATACATAAAAGTTAGTCTGGGTTTTGTCACAGAAAGCCTTACACTGTTCCTGGTTCTTTCGTAGTCTTATCATCACCTTTAAAATTATTATCCAACTTCTGTGGTTGAGACTTTGGATTTCTACATC
Source organism: Suncus etruscus (assembly GCF_024139225.1). Classification (NCBI taxonomy): domain Eukaryota; kingdom Metazoa; phylum Chordata; class Mammalia; order Eulipotyphla; family Soricidae; genus Suncus; species Suncus etruscus. Next base: position 68,491,004 of record NC_064854.1, on the reverse strand, counting down.
TTGGTGGTGCCTCAAATATAGGATGATGTGATTACTTCATTTAAAAGGTCTGAAAAGGTTTCATATTATTCCCCCCCAATACAGCTTCTTTACCAATATCAAAAAGGTTTACTGTAATCTTTCCAAGCTCACCTGGAAATTGTATTTTACTTATTTATTTATATCAGATTTATGAGCATATCTCATCAGATAGATGAGATAGATGAAATAGAAAAGATTTTCAGGCCCTAGCATCTAGGAAGTCCTCTCAAATACCAGGGAATCTTTGATATGATTGCCTCATTAAAAAAGGGGGGGGTCAGCATGGTGGCGCTAGAGGTAAGGTATCTGCCTTTCCAGCGCTAGCGTAGGACAGACCGTGGTTTGATCCCCCGGTGTCCCATATGGTCCCCCAAGCCAGGAGTGACTTCTGAGCACATAGCAAGGAGTAACCACTGAGCGTCACTGGGTGTGGCCCCCCCCCCAAAAAAAAACCAACAAATACATAAACCTCACTTTCTTTTTAGTTTTCTGTTATTAATGTCTAGTTATAGGTATTAAAAGACTCATTGGCAGAGAAATAGGGGTGCCCTGGTAATGAGCTTTGGGGAAATAGCCCAATGATGAAATAACCATGGGCATGAAAACCTGTGAAATGCAAATCTTGAAATGCAAATCCTGAGAACTTTTTTTTTTTGGGCCACACCCATTTGACGCTCAGGGGTTACTCCTGGCTATGTGCTCAGAAATCGCCCCTGGCTTGAGGGGACCATATGGGAAGCTGGGAGATCGAACCACGGTCCGTCCTATGCTAGCGCTTGCAAGGTAGACACCTTACCTCTAGCGCCACCTTCCCGGCCCCAAATCCTGAGAACTTTTAAGCAAAGGAATTACATAATTCAATCTTTTTGATTGTTCTATTAAATTTCAGTATTAGGAAGTACAACAATAAATTACCGTATTTTCCCGCATTTAAAATGACTGGACGTATAAAATGAGCCCCTACTTTTTATGTTAAAATATAGGTTTTGGGCTCTGTATAAGACTACCTTTCTTTTAATGCACACCAAATGAAAATTAAGAAATGTAAGATTTAATTTCAGTATGTAAATTTTAATTCAAATGCTTATGTCATGCATGTACTTAGCTGGAAAACTGTCACTTATAAACATAAGGCTATTTGTCATCAAACATGTAAACATAAAACAGTGATCTACATTAAGAGCAGGGAGGGAGAGGGCTCCTCCAAGAGCAGCTGGCTGGGTCCAGTGGTTAATAAGACATCTAGTGGGAGACAGAGTGCCTCCTCTGTGTTCCATAAAAGCTGAACAGAGGGATGCCAGCCCTAAGAGGGGGGCTGATCACTCGTCCCTGAAGCTGGAGTAAGTTTCAGCATGCCATATACCTGTGTATAAGATGACACCTGACTTTTAAGAAATTTTTCATGGGTTAAAAAGTCGTCTTATATGCCAGAAAATATAGTAGCTTAAATTGTATGTTAAAAGCATTCATTTTCTGAAAGCATAAATTTAAGAATTTATGTTATTAATGTATTAAGTATTATTAATACTTTCTGAATTGAAAGTCTTGAGACCTGTTTCAGTTATGTTTCTATAGCCACTTTAGTCCTCAGTTTCTTAAACATTACTAGAAAAAAATTTACCCATATTAACTCCTAAAGTCTCTTCAAGCACTATAGCTGTAACTCTTTTCATATATTTATATACCAATATCATGATGAACCAAGTCGAACTATGTAGGTGATACCTCAAAATAATTAAGTGTTACTTGAGTCTACCCAGAGGTAGCTATTAACTCTTCAAACACTGGTCTTTGCCTGAGATTAGCAGCAAAATAGGAGCTGAGAGACAGTATAGGAATTACAGTGTTTGCCTTATATAGACAGCCCACTTGTGTTCTCTTGAACACTGTCCCATCAGTGATTCCTGAGCTTCCTAAATTGGGATTAAGCTTCCAACACCTCCACTATGTTTGGCCAACACCTCCACCCCAAAGGAGAAAAGCAGTGTTGTGAATGGTTAGTTACATATTTCATAGTAATTATCAAATTTATTATGTAGTATTATAAAACATTTTTAGCATTTTAATACTTTTAATATGATGTTTATCAGACAACACTTTTTATTGTTTTTTATTTTTAGCTAATCCTGTATAGTTCAAATTTTCTTTGAGTACCTGTTGTGTATATGAACTCTTATCAGTACCATGACTATTTTGGTGGAACAAGGCAGATTATATAATGGGTCAGTACCTAGAATAATGGGTAAACAGACATAAGAGCATATGTGATATTCATGTAAAGGTATGTATTAGTACCCTGAGAATTCAGAAAATAATAAAGCAGCTTTCTGAAGAAAAGATCTATGATATTTATTAACCTAGATCTATTTTCTTCTCAATTCTCTCCTCATTTCTCCTCATAGGTGCTTTAAGTTGCAATAGTATTTTTTCATAATAGAATTATTGATATTTATCTTATATCATACACTTTACAAACATGTTTTACATTGGTTATTAAAATATTTATGGAGTTTTGCAGCAAGATATTTATGTAGATGTTTATGATGTGACAAAATACATACTAATTATTGTTTCTTCTTATATAGTCCTACACCAATACTTAATTCTTGGTGTATTGGCTTTTGGTGTATTTGGCTTAGTTTTTTTCTGTACTTTTTAATTAATTATAATAAAAGTTTTCTTTTTCCTTTTTTTTTAATGGGTCACACCCAGCAGCACTTGGGGTTACTCCTGGTTCTGCACTCAGAAGTCGCTCCTGGCAGGCTGGGATTCAAACCGGGGGTCCATCCTGTATTGGCCACATGCAAGGCAAATGCCTTACCGCTATGCTATAACTCTGGCCCAAAATTTTTCTTTTTCTAAGTAACACTTAGCAAACTGAGAATAATACCTATATTCCCAATTAAATGAGTAAATTTCTCAAAAAATGTTTTGGAATTGGTAAATGCTTTCAATGTGGGTCTGGAGAGACAATGCAGGAGGTAAGGCACTTGTCATGCATGTACTTGACCTTGGCTCAATTCCTAGTGTATTAAATGGTCCCTAAATGCTGTCAGGAATAATTTTCTGAAATAGAGCTAGTTGTAGTCCCTAAGCATTGCTGGGGGTAACCAAAAATAATTGTTTGTTTTATATTTTATTTACTTTTCTATTAATTTTTCATATCACATGAGTTGAGTTGCAGTCATAGTTTTATTCTATTTATAGCTATGCTGATTGAGTAATTTCACATGATTAACAAGTTTAAATTTAAGTCAACCTTATATTTATGTAATATCATACTTGATAATAGGTACAGTCACTTTTATATCTTGAGGTATTTGTTAACTTTGCTATTAATTTCTTGATAAATTTTGCACATATATTAAAGGTAGACATTGATTAGGTTTTTTTGGTCATATTTTGTATACTTTTAGTGTTGATGTAAATATTGCTTTTTTACTATTATTTTATTAATTTTTTACTCTTGTTTTTACTATTTAATTTTTTTGTTTCACATTAACAGTTGTTGCCCTTTAGTTAAAAAACTAGCATCTGTTTTTTGTAGCTTTCACAGATATTTGATTCTTTGGTATCTCAGTTTAAAGTCTACTTGCTAGGTCTAGAAGAATGAAAATAGGCCAAGTGAAAGTGCTATAATGCAAACTGTCATTTTCAAGTTTAGCCATTTCACATTATTCTTGAATTAGTCTAAATGTATTAATTTGCAGTCATAAAATAGTGTTTTTGAGGGGCCGAGCCATAGCGCAGTGGTAGGGCGTTTACCTTGTATGCCACTGACCCAGAACTGACCTCAGTTCAATTCCAGCCACCCCACATGGTTCCCTAAGCTAGGAGCGATTTCTGAGCACATAGACAGGAGTGATCCCTGAACCTCACCGTGTGTGTTGCCCAAAAACCAAAACCAGAAAAACAAACAAACACAAATAGTGGTTTTGAAGTTTTTCATTGTTTTTACTGTTATAATTGATACTCTTTAGGGAGTTTATTATTTTCCTATTATATAAGAAACTTTGTGATAGTATTTTAATAGTATATATTTGAAAAAGAAACAGGACACACAAAATCTTGAAGAATAAAACATTTATATGAACACAGAGTAGAAAATGGGACTATGTTGATAATAATTAAAATTTCTCTTAAGTGTGAGTTATGAAGAGAATAAAACATGTTTGTTAATCACTTCGCATCAATGACTTGGGACCTTTTTACAATGGAAATCTTGATTATTTTAGCTCTAGTGGGGAAATACTGTTGTTTTTACCAGTCCAAATAAGATATTTTATTTCATTAGCTAACTTCACTGAATTTTTAAAAGATTACCTTGTAGGAAAACGCATATGCCTTCAGATTTGTAGTCATGTTGGAATGTATTCTAGATTTGTATAGAAACAAAATTTATTTTCCATGACTGCTGTCAAAGAGCAGCTGCATCTCCATGTGTTTATTATTAATTTTATCCTTGATGTATGTTAATATTTAAATATTATGACTTAGTTATTAATGCTTAATTTAATTCTAATGGAAGCACATTGTTATGGAGATACATTGCCAGTCAGAGCAGTAGTGATTGTAATAATTTGCTTTATTGGACTGAATAATGTACATCTGCTATTGTAGTCTGGTAACACTGAACTTACCTTCTTAAGATGGTATTACAGTTCTTATACAAATGTGATTCTTGCCATCTTTCTTTGACACAATTTGTCACTTGTGTAATCAAACGTGATGTAAAATAAAAAAAATATGAAATACACATTGAATTAAAAATTAACAGCATACTTTAGTGAATTTAAAAAGTACCATTTACTTATTAGAAATCTCTCCCTGAATATCTTTTTTGTTAAAGCATAGATATTTTACTCTCTATTTATCATTATTTTTATTATTATATTTACATTAATAATTAACTATATATTACCATTATATTATTGTTACTATTTGGAATAGTTTGGAGTCTAAATCTTTATTGATTTTGGAGTTACAGAACTAAGTGAGAAAGAAATATAAAAATAGCTTGCTCATGCCAGAAGAGAGTTGTGGGATCTAGTGACAAAACTCAATGAAATGAATGTTTTGCCAAGAATACTTCACCCAGCCAGACTTACATTCAGGTTTAGGGAAAGAGACACAGCTTCTCAGATAAACACCAGCTTATAAAATTTAGACTCAAGGGACCAGAGGCGTGGCGCCCAAGTGGGAGAGCATTTGCCTTGCATGCAGTTGATCTCCTAGCCTTCCATAAGGTCCCCCAAGTCAGGATCAATTACTGAGCACATAGCCACGAGTAACCCCTGAGCATCACTGGATGTGGCCCATCACTGGTTTGTGGCCCAAAATAAAAATAAAAAATATTTAGACTTAAAACCAACATTAAAAGAACTGAAGGGTCTACATTAAAGCAAGGCAGACCCTAAAAGCATACCAAACCTCTTTACACAAATGACACCTAATCCCATGACACCTAATCTTAACATCTATGGACTAATTGCACCAATTAAGAGATACAGAATGGAAAAATGGATTACAGATATTACAATTAAAAAGGTTATAAAATACAGAAAATTTAATTTTTTTCTTTCTTTTCTTTTCTTTTTTTTTTTTTTTTAGTTTTTGGGTCACACCCGGCAGTGCTCAGGAGTTACTCCTGGCCCTATGCTCAGAAATCGCTCCTGGCAGGCTCAGGGGACCATATGGGATGCCGTGATTTGAACCACTGACCTTCTGATTGCAAGGCAAATGCCTTAGCTCCATGCTATCTCTCCGGCCCCAGAAAATTTAATGTCTTAATAATCTAGGAATGTGTACATCAAGAAGAAATCACACTTCTAAATATATATGCACCAAAAGGGGCCAGCAAAATATTTAAAACAACTGCTGATAAACTTGAAGTAAGTCATTGGTAGCAACATAATAATAGTAGGAGACTTAAAACACTTCCTTGTCACCACTTGATATATTAACCAGGCCAAAACTTACAAATATATATTGGCTCTGAAGGGAGAAATAGAAGAGAGTGGTTTAATATATATAACACTCACATATACACACAAAGTGAGAGAGAGAGAGAGAGAGAGAGAGAGAACATTCATCCCCAGAAAATGATACACATTCTTTTCCAATGCACATGGGATATTCTGCAAGATAGAGATCATATGCTGAGCCATAAAACATACATCAATAAAATTCAGAGGATATAAATTGTCTTTTTTATCTTCTGAGATCATAAACCACTGAAAACAGAAGTGAATTACATCAGATGTGGAGAAACAACTTTATTTTATTTATTTATTTATTTATTTATTTATTTATTTATTTATTTATTTATTTTTGATTTTTCGGCCACACCCGGTGACACTAATGGGTTACTCCTGGCTATGTGCTAGAAATCACTCTTGGCTAGGAGGACCATATGGGACCCTGAGGTCTGTTCTAGACTAGCACACACAAGGAAGATGCCTTACCACTTGTGCCACCGCTCCAGCCCTGAGAAACAACTTTAAAATATAAAAATTAAACAGTTCACTGCTGGTTCAGAGATGAAAAATAAAAAGGAAATCAAAAGACTCCAGTAATCAAATGAAAATGAATATACAAGTTATCTGAATCTGTGGGACATAGCAAAAGCAGTAATAAGAGGGAAATTTATAACTGTACAAGCCTTTATCAGAAAGTAAGAAAAGGCCTACATAAATAATTTAATGTCACAGCTTAAGAAATAGGAAGAGCCTTAAACTGAGCTGAAAGTAAGCGGATAGAAGGAAATAATGATACTTAGAGCAGAAATGAATGAACTGGACATCAAAAAACTCAATCCAAAATGTCAGCTAAAGTGAGAGTTGGCTCTTTGAAAAACTAAACAAGATTGTTAAACTATTAGACTCACAAAGAAAGGGAGAAAGAGAAACTTAATTAACAGAATCAGAAATGAGAAAAGAGAGGTCAATATAAAGACTACAGAAATTCAGAAAATATTTTGAGGATCCTTATGCCCCAAAACAGGAAAACCTGGAAGAAATAGATACACTTTTGGACTCCTACAGCCTACAAATGTTGAACCAAGGTGATATGGAATGCCTGAACAGACACATCACTATTGAGGAAATTAAAAGGGTAATCAAATGGCTTCCATAAACAAAAGCCCAGGTCCAGATGGACTCACTAGTGAATTGTTTTAGACTTTTAAAGAGAATCTATTGCTAAACCTTTTTAAGTTATTCCAGGAACTTAAAGAAACAGAAAAACTCCCGGTTTTTAAGAAGCCAACATACGCCTTACACCAACAGAAAAAAGACAATATATGCACGCACACACACACACACACACACACACACACACACACACACACAAAGAGATTAAAGGCAGATATCCCTAAACCTTGTCAAGTTCTTCCAGGAACTTAAAGAAACAGAAAAACTCCTAGTTTTTATGAACCCAACATATGCCTTACAGAAAAAAGACAGTACATGCATGCACACATACACACACACAAAGAAATTTATAGGCAGATATCCTTGAACACAGATTCAAAGATCCTCAACAGAATATTAGCTAAGAGAAACAAACAATTCTTTAAGAAGCTTATACACCATGACCAAATAAGATTCATTCCATGGATGCAAAGATGGTTTAACACACATAATTCAATTAATATAATATACCATATCAATTAAAAATCAAAATCATGTTATGTTAATGGATGCGTATAAAGCATTTGACAAGGTCCAATACCCATTCATGATAAACACACTCAAATGGGAAGTGAATGAACTTTCCTCAATAATGTCAAAGCCATTTTCCCTAAATCCATTGCAAACATTATACTGAATGGGGAAAAACTAAAAGACTTTTCTCTAAGATCAAGCCCAAAACAGTTTTGCCCCCTCATGCCACTTCTAGTACTGGAAGTACTTTCTGTAGCAATTAGGCAAGAAAAAGACATCAAGGGCATCCACATAGGAATGGAATAAGTGAAGTTATTGTTTGCAGATACATAATGCTGTATGGAGAAAATCCTAGACTCTCAGAAACATTAGACTTATATAGTAAAGTGGCAGGCAAAGAAAGTCAATATACAAAAATTCATGGCTTTTCTATACCAAATAATGAAAGAGAAGAAATTGCTGTTAAATCCTTTGTTGGGTATTTGTGAATCCAAGAACAGTCCCCAGAATGAGAAATTACTTCCCATCCCCTTGTCCCTTTTCGGGGGAAGACCTTGGTAATATTTATCCGCAGCAAATAATAATCCACACAGACAAGAAGGATAGGGTGTAAAAGATTGGGCAAAGAGAGCGAGAGAATCCTCTCGCAGCCTGCAAACATCTTTCGCAAAAGGACCCCTCTCCCCTGTCTATCAAGCTATTTATTGCCAACTCCACAGCGCCCCCACCTGGAAGGGATAGGTGGGGCAATAGTCACAGAACAATCCTAAGGAAATATTTTTATATACAACAATTCCAAGAATAATCTTATGGAAACTTTTTCATATACTACAATTCCCCTTTTTTTGTAAAGAAACAATAATAATGTACAGAAGTAAGTAATATTTTTATAATTGTAAAAAGAACAACTAAGCAATGGTAAAAGAGTGGCTGTTTGCATAAGCGCATCACCAGAAAAAGTATAGAAAAAATTTTTTAACCTAACACAGGGTGTTCAAAACCAGAAACAGATATAAAGGAATCAACTACAAGCTCCAGAGTAGAAAAAATCTACAGCGTCCAAGATGAACAATTCGGAGTAAGTATTCCCTTGGAAAAGCCGAAGTCGAATATGAAATTCCAAAATTCAGGATCTAATAGGCCATGGGGAGCTCCCGGGGCAATCACAAAGCCCTAAAGTAATTTGGAGACAGAGATCCTTAAATGAGATGCTCACAAGGCTGCGTAGCAGGCAAGAAAAAACACATTTTCCATTCCTGTCCAGCTTGAGTAGAAGAAAGCCCATCTTTGGAGGCAGTGAATTAGGCCCCTATTTTGAAGGAAGAGACACACACACCCCTGTAGATATTAAAACCACAATCACATTCACAGTTGTGCCTCAGAAAATTATATATACCTTGGAGTCAACTAAAGATATGAAACAGTTATATAAAAAAAACTATGAGACACTACTTCAAGAAATAAAAGAGGACATAAGGAAATGGAGACATATACCCTGCTCATGAATTGGGAGGATTAACATTAAAATGTAAATACTTCCTAAAGCATTTCACAGATTTAATGCAATTCCTATAAAAATGTCCATGACTTTTTTCAAAGAAGTGAATCAGACACTCCTGAAATTCATATGGAAAAATATAAAGCAATCCTTGGCAATGAAAATGATAGGAGATATCATTTTCCCAAACTTTAACCTCTAATATAAAGAAACAATCATTAAAACAACATGGTATTTGAATAAAAACAGACCCTTGAATTTATGGAATAGACTTGTGTTCTGAGACTAACCCTCTAATATACAATCAATTAATATTTGATAAACGGCATGAATACATAGTGGAGCAAGAAAATCCTCTTCAACAAATGCTGTTGGGATAAACTCAGATCTGTCTTTTACACCATGCACAAAGGTCAAATTAAAATGGATTAATACTTACTGTACTCTGCAAAAAAAATAAAAAAATAAAAAATAAACCCTTACCACACTAGCCCTCCTTTTCTACCTCCTTTTTTCTCTTGTTGTTGCTTATTGTTGCTGTTGTGTTTTTTGTCATTGCTTATTTTTTTTTTTGTTTTTCTTTTCCTTTCTACTTTTAAATTGATATCGATAGCTCCTAGATGGACTCCTCCCAGGATTATTTTTTTTCTCTTTTGTTCCCCACAACAGAACCACAGAAATTGAATCAACTTGTTCTTCCTCATAAATTGAGGGGGGAAAACATAGATGGTACCAGGAGCAAACAGATGCATGAACATTGAGTGGAAATGAAAAATGATCAGACCTAAATACCAAAATCAAAGTCAACTACAAAAGAATCAAGATACCTAATCTACAACAAGTTATATATAAAGGAAACTTGTTATACTAGCTATCTAGATGGCAAAGGGAGGTTTTGGATGCAGGCTGGGAGCAGGGGTGGAGGGATGACAACTCTGGTGGGGGGAATGGCCCTAATTTACTTTCAACTATGTACCTTAACTATAACTGTGAAACTTGTTTTTTGGGGTGTTCGCTTCCCAGGTTTCTGAGGAGAGGTTCAAGGATTCAGGAAAGACAGAGAAACACAGGAAAAAGTTTGCTTCAGGTCCTCAGGGTCATCAGAAGCACAGCAGGGCAGAGTCTCCACAGGTAGAGGGATCAGCCCTCTGGCTGGCAACCCCCACAGCTAGTTCTTACTCACTCGCTCGCTGGGCAGCTTCAGAATACAGTTTTTGGGGTGTTTGCTTCCTAAGCTTCTGAGGAGAGCTTCAAGGATTCAGGAAAGACAGAGAAGCACAGGAAAGAGTTCCCTTCAAGTCCTCAGGGTCATCAGAAGCACAGCAGGGTGGAGTCTCCACAGGTAGAGGGATCAGCACTCTGCCTCACAACCCCCACAGCCAGTTTTTACTCACTCATTTGCTACCTGGGCAGCTTCAGAATGCAGTTTTTGGGGGGTTCGCTCCCCAGGACTCTGAGGAGAGCTTCAAGAATAAGGGAAGACAGAAACACAGCACTGTGAAAGATTTGTAATTCACATTGGTCACAATAACTATTTAAACTAAAAACAAGAAAACCCCATGTGGATGTACTTGATGACATTTTCTTGCCTAATTACTAGGACAAGAACTGTTAGTACTATACTGAATAGAAGAAGTAGTGGGGATAATCTTTTCTTGTGTCAGAACTTAGAGAAAAGTCTTTTAATTTTCCCCAGTGCTTGCAATGAGTTTGTGGTAAATGGCTTTGACAATATTGGTGAAAGTTCCTTAAATTCTCATATTGATGAAACCTTTTATCATGAATGTATGTTGGACCTTGTCAAATGTTTACTGTGCATCTACAGAAACTCCCAAGTTCTGTTTCAAAGACTTAGTCCTTAATCGAATTGGTTTTTAAGTGAGGAACTACATGTACTGTATATGGTAGTATAGTATATGCATAGGACTTGACAATACAGTATTCTGTATACTAAAATAACAAGAAAGATCAAACTGAAAACTTTCACTTGTTTTAATTTGCATAGGTTGTGTAATTTACACATAGTACTGCAATGTATTACAGAACATAAAGTTAGTAAAGTGGGTACATTAAAGCACCAAAATCCACAGTACTGTACTGTAGAGTGTACAAGATGAAAAAGGGTATCTAAAATAAAAAAAATAACGTTGAAGAGATGGTCTTAAGTGCGAGCGGTCGCTAATCAGGTAGGTCGTTAAGTGAGGAGTATCTGTATTGATATAGCCATATGATTTTTGTTTTCGCTTCATTGATGTATACTATATTGATTGACATGCATATGTTAATTTTCCTTTGTATCCCTAGAATAAAACCTACTTGGTCATGGTATACAACATTCTTAATGAAGTTTGGATTCTTTTTGTTAGAATTTTCTTGAGGTTCTTACATCTGTGTTCATCAATGATATTGGCTATAACATTTTGTGTGATATCTCTGTCTTATTTTGGGATCAGGGTGATAGCTTCATAGAAACTGTTTGGAATATTTTATGTTTCTTCAATTTCCTGAAATAGCTTGGAAAGAATTGGCTGTGTGTCCTTTTAAAGATTTGAAATAATTCGATAGTGAATCCATCTGAACGTTGACTTTTGCTTTTGGTAAGCCTTTTGTTTAACATTTCATTTTTCTCAATTATGATAAGTCTGTTCAGGTATGACAAATAACTAATTCAGCCATGCGAGATTATAAGAATTCAAATATTTATCAATTTCCTCTAGGTTTTCTTGTTTTATGGCACAAATATTCTCAAAATAATCACCAATTACCCTCTATTTTTGTATTATCTGGAATGACACCTTGCTTTTCTTTTCTAATTCTGGATATTACGTGTCTCTAACTCCCTTTCTCGGTGACTCCTGCTAATGGTGTATTGATCTTGTTTATTATTATAATGAACCATCTTTGACTTTCATTGTTCTTTTAGATTGTTTTTGCTTTTATATGTCCAGTTCATTAATTACTAGTCTTAGTTTTATTATTTCCTTTCCTCTGCTTTACTTTCAGCTCATTTTACCCCTTCATTTTCAATTTCTTAAACTTTGCCATTAAGTTATTTGTATAGACCTTTTCTTCTTTCCTGATGAAGACTTATAAAACTATAAGCTTTTCTCTCTTTTTTTTAAAATTTTTATTGTGACCAAAGTGCATTACAAATCTTTCACTGCATCATTTATGGTACATAGTGACAATGAATGAGGGGCATTCCCACCACCAGTGCTGTCCTTTCTCTGCCCCTGTTCCCAGTATGCATCCCATATCTCCCTCCTCTACCCCCAGTATGCTAGTGCAACTGGTCTCCACTTTACAGCTTGTTGTAGATTGAGCATCTATTCCACCGTCATTGGAGATAAAAAGGATAAGAAAAAGGGGAGAAAAAATTTGGTGACAACTACCAAAAAAAATAAAAAAAAAGAAGAGAGAAAAAAGAAAAGAAAAGAAAAAGGGAAGAAAAAGAAAAAAAATACCCGGCAAATAAAAATAAAAATACATCTCTAAATATAACCACAAGAGTGAAAAAGAAAGAGAAAAGTGGAAGAAAAAAAGAGAAGGAAAATAAAGTAAAAAACTAACAAATCAAAACAAAACAAGAAAAAGTATGGGTGCTGGAGTGGTAGGGTTTGGCATCCCCCCACATTTTCTTTGCATAGGCACAATAAGCATTGGGGAAGAAAGGGAATTCCCGTGGCCTAAGAGATTCCCACTAATGCTAATATTTGGTGTCTTTATTCTTGTTTATAGGAATTTTTTTCTTTGATTTTATCTCTGACCCAGTGGTTGTTTAGCTAAGAGCCATTTAAATCTGGTCTTCACTATTTTTTCCCCATTTTTGTTTGTAATTCACTTCTATTTTGTGTGCATCATGGTATGAAAGAATAGTTGATACAATTTCTATTCTCTATATTTTATGGATATATGTTTTATGGCCCAGCATGTGGTCTATTATAGAGAATGCTCCATGTGCACTGAATAAAAAATGTATGCAGCTTTTTATGGATGTAGCACTATATATATATATATATATATATATATATATATATATATATATATATATATATACACAAAGACACACACACATACAATGAGACTCTCTCTTCCATTTCTTCCTTCAAAGTCAGTATGTCTTTGATGAATTTTAGCCTGGTTGGTATCAAGAGGGGTGGTGGTGTTGAAATCTCCCACTACTATGTTACTATTGATGTCTTTCTTCAACACTATTAGTAGTTTTAAATATTTTACTATCCCCTTTTGGGGTGCATATATGTTTACTAATTTTCTTCCTGATGTACATACAACTTCATTATTAAATATTGACCTTCTCTATCTCTCATCTCCTTTTTAAGCCTAAAGTTACTTTGTCTGATAACTGATGGCCATCATAGCTTTTTGTAAGTGGTTCTTTGCTTGAAGAATTATCTTCCAACATTTGACTTTGTGTTGGTATTTGCTCCATCTATTCAAATGTGTTTCTCTATTTTGTTTGTTTGTTTGTTTTGGGGCCACATCCAGTGATGCTCAGAGGTTAATCCTGGGAATGTGCTCAGAAATTGATTGTTCCTGGCATGGGGGACCATATGGGATGCTGGGATTCGAACCACCGTCCCTTCTAGATGGGCTGCATATAAGGCAAATGCCCTACCACTGTGCTATCGCTCCAGTTCCTAAAATGTGTTTCTTACATGCAGCAAAATGTTGGATTCAATTTTCAGATCCAGTTTCCCACTCTTTGTCTCTTAATTGGTGCATTTAGTCCATTGACATTGAGAAAGATTGTCATGGGATTTTATATTTTTGTAGGAGTTTTGTGTATTTTTGGAGTTTGTTTTGCTTTAATGTAGCCTCTTCAGTTCTTTTAAGGTTGGATTTGAGTCTGTAAAGTTCCTGAGCTGCTTTTTATCCATGTACATGTATAAACTTTCTTCAAACTTGAATGAAAGCTTGGCTGGGTGAATTATTCTAAATAAGGTGTTCAACTCATTGAGTTTTTTTTCACTATATCCCTCTACTGCTTATGATAAGTCTGCTATAAATTTTAAGCATGCATCCTTTATGTATTTCCTTCTATGCTCTTTTTTTTTTTTGTTTCCTTCAGTAGTCTGTCTCACCATCATTGTGAATAGGATTTTCTTGAGTAATTTTGTTTTGTGCACTGTTAGCTGGTAATCTTCAGGCATCCAGGATGTGGGTGTATACATTTTTTCAACTCTTGGACCTTCTCAACAATGAAATCTTTCTTTGACTCTTGATTCTCCATGGAGTTTTTTTCCTGGTGCTCTGGAACCCTGGTATTTATAATGTTTCTATTGAATTTATCCCAGAGTTACATTTTTGTTTGTTTAGTTATTTTACATATTTTTCCATCTTCTCTTCATTTACTTTAAGGCTCTTTTCAATGTTCTTCTTTGTATGGAAGTGTTGTGCTGCTTATCTTCCAGTTCAATGATGCTGTCTTCAACAACTGTTACTATATTTGTAAGACCTTTCAATGAATTTTTCTTTTGCCTATCTTTTTTTAATTTCTGTCTGAAAATTTATCATTTCTACTCTCATATCTTCTTGAATCTTATTGACTATTTGTTCCATGGTCTCTGAGTACTTTGAAAATCCTTAACATTTCTTTTCTGAAGCCTTAATCAGAGAGACTATGTAGGTTACTGAAAATCGTTGGAACATCAGAACTACTGTCTTTTTTGTCTGTTTTTTTTTTGGGGGGGGGGTCACACTAGGCAGTGTTCAGGGGTTACTCCTGGCTCTGCACTCAAAATTTGCTCTTGGCAGGCTTGGGGGAATCATGTGGGATGCTGGGAATCGAACCACCATCTGTGCTGGACTGGCCATGTTCAAGGCAAAAGCCTGACTGCTGTGCTATCTCTTTGGCCCCCAGAACTATTTTCTTTTAATTTACTATGTGTGGAAGGGTTCTGTGTTGCTTTCTCATTGTGAACTTTGGCCCCCAGAACTATTTTCTTTTAATTCACTATGTGTGGAGGGATTCTGTGTTGCTTTCCCTAATTTGCACTTTTGTGGGTTTTTTTTAATGTGATTTGCTGGGGCTAATTGACTAGAAGAAATTTGTGTCTGCAAAGAACACCTTTCTTGCAAGTCCACTGACCTACTGCAGAATGTGCTTGCCTGATGAAACTTGATTAGGCCACTGAATATCTTCACATTCACACCTGCACCCATAGAACTCCAACACCCCCCTTTACTCTCTTCAACCTGCAGTCAGTCTGTTCAAAATTGAGACTCTTGTGGGGTTAATGACCTGTTACAGGATGCTTCCCTGCTGAAATTTGATCTGGTCACTAAATCTTCTTGAGCTCCCACTGTACCTGCTGCTGTCTTTCAGCCACCCCTGGATTCGCCAAAAAACCCAAAGTGAATAAAGAACAAATAAAACAACATAAAGTGAAGTGTATCACATCTCAAAATAATTCAGTGATTTTTTTTTTGGGGGGGGCGCTTTGGGCCAAACCCAGTAATGCTCAGGGGTTACAAGCTCAGAAATTGCTCCTGGTTTGGGGACAATATGGGATGCTGGGGATTGAACCGTTGTCCAACCTAGGTTATAACGTTTAAGGCAAACACCCAACCACTCGTGTCACTGCTCCAGCCCCAGAATTCAGTGATTTTCTTTTGGAGTGGGGAGTCACACCCGGCAGTGCTCAGGGGTTGCTCTTGGCTCTACACTCAGAAATCGCTCCTGCGGGCTCGGGGGACCATATGGGATGTCGGGATTCGAACCACTGACCTTCTGCATGCAAGGCAAATGCCTTACCTCCATACTATCTCTCCGGCCCCAATTCAGTGATTTTTAAGCTTCAGTGACACTTAGTGTTGTCCTGTTTTGCCACCAGCCTCCAGCTTAGCTTCCTGACTCAAAAGTCTTAACTTTTGACCATAATATTTCTGCTATATGTCTCTAAAGGAAATAAAAATATATTTAAATATGTTTATCAAGTTAGTGCATGTGTTTAACTAAAATATGTGCAATTATTTTATTGCCATTCTTAATTTTGCAAAGATTTTTTTGAAATGCTTTTAAAAGATATCTGAACATAAACTGTTACAATTTTTTATTTTGAATTTTTCATGTAATTTAGGAATCTAGAGTCTTTAATATAGGATGACAATCGAACCTTAACAATGTTTCACAGTCATGTGTTAAATTAATTACATTTTCAAAACCATGGAAAAGGAAAGCAAATGCTTCCTTTTTAGTTTATGCATTATCTCATTGGTGGTGATTCAACATAATTGTCTACAAAATATCCTCCTAAAATGACAAAAAAAATGCAAGGATCTTTGTTATTTTAGTTTAATTTGCATATGTTAAAATTATACATTTCTTGGGGCAGGAGAGATAGCATGGAGGTAAGGTGTTTGCCTTTCATGCAGAAGGTCATCAGTTCGAATCCTGGCGTCTCATATGGTCCCCCGCGCCTGCCAGGAGCAATTTCTGAGCATGGAGCCATGAGTAACCCCTGAGCACTGCTGGGTGCGACCCAAAAACCACAAAAAAAATTATACATTTCTTAAAATGAAGATTAAAAGTTCTCAGAATTTATATATCTTTTACCAAACAGACACTCTTTAGAGTCATTTTGTTTCTGAAAGAAGACACTCTTTAAAAGGAGATCTGCTCTGTTTACCTAGGTATTCTTTACTTTGTGCCACTCTCTGTTAGATTAAGCAAAGTCATTACTGGCAAGTAAATATTTATTTATGGTCAGAAATGCATTTTGGTGATATTGTAAAAGAGATAATGAAGTTATTGAAGTTTTCTCTTCATTCAGCAGAGTCAAAATATATATTTAAATTTTTGGACAAACTTTAAAATGTTAGCGAGTTTTTACCTTGTTCTTGCTACCTATAGCTGGTCAGATCCAGACCTGCCACCTCAGTTTCTGCATGTTGTGAATTAGGATAGAATAACATTGTTTAATACTAAAGTTTGGTCAAAATCATAATAGCAGTGAAAGAACTTTATGGCTTTTATGAATTGGAGAAATAGCTCTCATGTAATTTCTGTTTTATCAAAAGTAATAGTTACTAAGCAAGGCAATGCCAAAAACCTTGAAGAGATGGGGTGGAATCTGTAGATGGGTAAGACATGTTTTTCCATCTTTTCAAATGCCCATTTTCAGCAAGTCTTTCTAAGATACAGCTACTTGCCACTTAGTTAAGTATTAGAGAGTCAGAGGGTGTAACTAATGTAAGTTACTCCTAATTATGTCTGTTCTTTAATGTAGTACTTAAACAAAGCAGGACATGTAGTGACGAAGATTATTAAATAGAAATGTGAGTGAATGGTATTTAGAACTGGCAGTTTTGAAGGACAAAAGAGAAAGATGTATATAATATGGTTTTGTTATAAGAAAGCATATATTAGTAAATTTTAGGCTGTCGATAGATACTGAAAAGACTACCCAGTTAAAAAAAACTGCCAATACCAGACTACCATAGATATGTATATGTTTTCATTTCAAAATATTATGATCAAAGCTACTATGTTTTACATAAAAGTATAGATTTATTGGGAAGGGGTTTGAATTTTGGTCACAGCCAGATGTTCATTGGCCATAGTCCTGACTCTTAACTCAGGTATTACTTTTAGTTGTGCTCGAAGACAATATATGGTACCAGGAATTGAAACTGGGTCTTCCACACACAAGACAAGCATCCTATCCACTATTTATCCTCTCCAACTCAAACATTCCGTATTTATTCATGTCATAGTTTGTGATAATCTCCTAGATTCGATATTTTAAACAAGTTAGTATGATGCTATTGAGCTTTGGACCAAACTTTGAGTAGCTCTTTTATAGATTACAAAAGAAATTTACTTGATTCAAACAGATATTTGTGTCTTTTAGTGACTCTGGTAACTTGTATCTAATTCCAACAGAATATACGTGAAACATTTAAGTAGAATAAAATGTTACATGTATATTCTGTTGGAATTAGATACAAGTTACCAGAGTCACTAAAAGACTATATATGATTTATATATATATATGTATATATATGAAGCCATTTTATTTCAAAGAATAATAAAAGTACATGTGTTAGAAATTTCAAGGATTTTTTGATAACCACCATTATTTCTTTAATATGAATTATGAGGATACAATACTGAATTATTTCTGAATTATTAAATCTAAATCAATATGTCAGTGGTTTTAATATGACTTATTTTTCCAATATACTTAAAATTCTTTAAAACAAGCATTAAATCCAAAATAAATATATTTTTATAAATTTATATATTTATTTATGACAGTGATTCCATATGGAAAAATTTGGTATCTATCAAATTTTTTTCAAAGAGATGTCAAATTAAATTATATCAATTATACTAAGAAAAAACTAAGATAGATCAGATATAAAAGAATAATTTAGTTTAAGCTCTCTTTGTCTATCTAATCTTTTATGCAGAAAGAGAGCATTCAAAATAAAAGGTACAAAAACAATTGAAATAATTATTTTTGATTTTTTAATTTTATTCTGCTATTTACTCACTGCCCGTTTCAAACAAAAGTCATAAAAAGGTTTTGAGGTCATTCTGTTGAAATTAGAACAAATAAGTACCACACATGCTCTGCCATTTCTGATAATTTTATACCTTGTGATCATGAAACTTCACTTTGAAAAACTTTAGGTTACCTGAGATCACTCCCACGTGACACAGATAGCCATAAATAGCAATAAGAACAAACTACCATATGACAGTTTTAGTCTACATTAAAAAGAGTGCTAAAAGATTTCTCACTTCAATTTTCTGTCTGGTGGAAGTGTGGGTATTTTAGTTCCACATCTTCCTGTGTATATTTAGCAGTAAATAAATTATTAAATGATATTTCTGTCAGATCCCATATCCATTTCTTTATTCTCCAACTTATCTACCCAACAAAATATTTTTTATTTGTGGCCTTGAATAGCAGTTATCTGTATGCAAGAATAGTTTGCCAGTGATTCTAAATAAGGAAGTGTTATTCTTGCAACTGGATTAAAAATATAAAAGATGTTTTCAATATGGAGAAGTAATTATAGAATTCAGAGATTCTGACTTGATATGATTTAAAATAAAAAAGAAATAATTGAATAGGAAAGGTTTTATATGGCTAAATATTTAGGAAGGACTAAAAACAAGTTTATAGCCCTGATGGTCCTATTTCTGTTGTGCTTATTGCTAGGTTTATTGCTGGGCATTAGAGAAACCTCTTTCCAGTGTCAAGACAATACACTTGTGGTAAAATTTCATAATTCTCAAACATTATTTCAAGTTGGTCACTTTTTATGTAAATGCTTTTGTTTATTTTGTTTTGAAGCTATAATTTGTAGTACTCAGAACTCACCCTTGTTCTGAGCTCAGGGATTATTCCTGACAGTACTAGAGGATCATTACAGGGCTCATGAAATTATCATGGGGTCAGCTATATGTAAGCCAAGTACTTGATCTGCTATACTATCTCTCTGACTCTTACACTTATAACAAGAGTGCACTTGTGAAGTACACAGCAATATTATATCATCATAGAGCACAAAATATTAACCTTTATTAAATTATAAGATATTTCTTTTCTTTATAAAATCAAGGAAAAACTTTCCCTTTGTAATCATAATAATTGATGTAAAAGGAATAATACGTATTTATTCAATAATTAGAACATAGAGGCAAATGTTTGATAGCACAGATTGAAGTATTATGTTTCAGAGAAAATATGAGGAATATTCTCAAGAAAATCCCTTGAAAAAATGCATGCATTTTAGAAGAAAGTTGGTAGGAAAAAATTCAAGGTCTAGAGAGCGCAACATAAACAAAGATACATAATGACATGTGCAGGGTTGTGTTTGTGTGAATGAACATGTACATATATGTGAGGGTATTTTTGTATGGTCTTTATTAGTTATTTCTCTTTTCTATGCCACATAACGCCATATGTTCTCACAATTTTATTCAGAATGGTCTAGAGATTTTGATTGTCACAGTTTCATTGTTACATTTTCATGTAGGGAAATATAGGCATATAGATTTTCAGATCAGCTCATTAAGATTTAGCTTTTGAGAACATTTGGATATATGAGAAATACCAAGTTATCTTAAAGAGGAAACAATTGCCCAGGCCTGTGGGGATTTGTGCAGATGCAATGATAATGCATCATTCAAAGATGAGACATAGATTGGGGTCTCAAAATAATGTTACAGAAAATGGCAAAGAAAATGAACATTCTAGGTTGCCTATCCTTTTTGTTGCTTGGTAAATGTTTTTTCCTTCATCTACCTTGGATTCATTTTTTTTCCATTTTTGGGTGATGCATATTTATTTTCCATCTGCTTACCACCCAGATGAAAATTCTGACAGTTTTGTGTTTTATGATGACTTCAGTACACAACAAAGAGCTTAGAATGAATGCTGTAGCCTTATTTAATCAAATCAGCTCTTATTTATTGCTTGCATTATTCCAGGTATGTAATATTTTAAGTATATTACCAAATTCTATAGGCTTGATTTTTATCATTCATATGTATACATAAATATTTTAGAATTTATCATATGTATCTTTTCAATAGTGTATTTCATGTGTCATCTTTTAACTCCAAAATGACAGGATGTAGGCCTGGATATGTCACTCAGTGATAGAACTCTAACCTTACATGTGTAGTATCTGTGTTTAATCTCTGATGCATTATACACACAACAACCAGGTGCTTTAGATTTTCTTTTCTTTCTTTCTTTCTTTCTTTCTTTCTTTCTTTCTTTCTTTCTTTCTTTCTTTCTTTCTTTCTTTCTTTCTTTCTTTCTTTCTTTCTTTCTTTCTTTCTTTCTTTCTTTCTTTCTTTCTTTCTTTCTTTCTTTCTTCCTTCCTTCCTTCCTTCCTTCCTTCCTTCCTTCCTTCCTTCCTTCCTTCCTTCCTTCCTTCCTTCCTTCCTTCCTTCCTTCCTTCCTTCCTTCCTTCCTCCCTCCCTCCCTCCCTCCCTCCCTCCCTCCCTCCCTCCCTCCCTCCCTCCCTCCCTCCCTCCCTCCCTCCCTCCCTTCTTTCTTTCTTTCTTTCTTTCTTTCTTTCTTTCTTTCTTTCTTTCTTTCTTTCTTTCTTTCTTTCTTTCTTTCTTTCTTTCTTTCTTTCTTTCTTTCTTTTTTTGGTTTTTGGTCCACACCTGGCGTTGTTCACGGGTTACTCCTGGCTGTCTGCTCATAAATAGCTCCTGACAGGCACGGGGACACCATATGGGACACCGGGATTCGAACCAACCACCCTTGGTCCTGGATTGGCTGCTTGCAAGGCATATGCCGCTGTGCTATCTCTCCGGGCCCTAGATTTTCTTTTCATATACACTTTATTTATATTAGCTTTCTAATAAGTAGGAAATTTTCTAAGAAGATTAATAAACTGCAACTCTATGAGATAAAATACAGGAAAAATATATACATATGTGTGATGTGTATGTGTATGTGCAGTTATATAAGCTTGCCACTTCTATGTTTAGGTTTAAGCTGTGACATCTAGAGTTCAGAGTTGTTGGTGGTCACAACAGGTCACAACAGGAAATTCTCAGGATACCTTGATGTTCTGGAGAATGAAGGAGGACATATATATTACTGGTATATATATATTCCATCCATTTGAGCAATATTCTTGACCCTATACAAAAGATGCATTTGAGTATATTACTTCATATAGTATGTTTTATTTGTAAACAGAAATGCAATCCAATCTTCATATAAATTTTTATCTGGTGTTGAATAGGTATAAATTTTTAAGGAGCAAAAGAAATAATAAGCTTAAGTTAGACTTTGCAGAAGCAAACTCAGTCATTTATATATTTTTATATTTTTATTGATTTTTACCTCAATTTAGCTATTTATTTTAAGTATAGTTACCATATACAATGCAGATTGTTAAATTTAAATTTTCAATAAATGGTGCGTGTGTGTACAAAACTCATATCCCTTAATAGAATTTACTGAAAATACATTCATTATTCATATTAAATTACAGTTTAACTAAGAATCCTCTATTCTTTGCAATACATGTTAAACCTATTTATTAGCAATAGGTACTAATTCACAATTAGAGAGGCAGTTTTATGTTTGGCTGTCAGCAGTGCTTAGGGCTTACTCCTGCTACTGTGCTCGGGGATCACTTTTTTTGGGGTTCATGGTATTATAAATGGTGCCAGGGATCAAACATAGGTTAGCTCTGTGTAAAATTAACACCATAACTTATTTTACTATCCCTCCAGCCCAAAACTCACTGAAGGTTAAAATATATTTCAAAATAAAATATTTAAGTGTTTCTGGATTTGTACTTTTGGGGTTCATGGCACTATGAATGGTGCCAGGGATCAAACATACGTTAGCTGTGTATAAAATTAGCACCATAATTTACTTTACCATAACTCCAACCCAAAACTAACTGACAGGGGCCAGCAAGGTGGCGCTAGCCAAGGAAGGACCACGGTTCAATCCTCCGGCATCCCATATGGTCCCCTTAAGCCAGGGGAGTAACCCCTGAGCATCAAACGGGTGTGGCCCGAAAAACCAAAACAAAAACAAAAACAAACTAACTGACAGATAAAATATATTTCAAAGGGACCAGAGAGATAGCACAGCGGAGTTTGCCTTGCAAGCAGCCGATCCAGGACCCAAGGTGTTTGGTTTGAATCCCAGTGTCCCATATGGTCCCCTGTGCCTGCCAGTAGCTATTTCTGAGCAGATAGCCAGGAGCACTGCTGGGTGTGGCCCCCCAAAAAATATATATATACATATATATATATAATATTTCAAAATAAATTATTTTAGTGGTATTTGTGTTTTCTCAGGTTGTTAATTAAAATATTGGATATCAGAGATTACCTTTTTTACTGAACAAGTATCTACTTTTTCATATTTTAAAAGCTTTAAATGAAAAGACTCTAAAATAGTTCTTTATTACCTGAGTAATAGACCACAGAATTGTAGGATTTGGAGCTACAAGGAATATTAATAATTATTTAGTTTAAGTGATTTTTTCTTTTTTATTAATTATTTAAACACCACGGTTACAAACATGTTTGTGGTTGGTTTCACTCATAAAAATTATAGCCCTTCACTCCCACCATCAGTGACCCCCATTTCCTTCCTCCCCTACCCCCTGCCTATCTTTAAGACAGGGTTCTATTTTTCTCACTCACTACCATTGTCATGATAGTTGTTGGTGTAGTTATTTTTTTAATATAATTTTTATTTTGATCATAGTGGCTTACGTATTGTTGACAATAATATTTAGGTACATATTTACATAAAATCAGGGGGGATTTCCATCACCAATTTGTCCTCCCTACACCTCCGTTTTTGTCCTACCTCCCATATGCTCTTCCCTCACCCCCAGGGCTGCCAGAATATGTTGTCCCCTCTGTATCTAGCTTACTACTTAGTAGTCTTGCACCTGTTTGTTCCTGGTGCCTCCCTTATTTCCCTCTCTAACTGGGGGGCAGGACTAGCTAGTTCAAGTTACGTGGTTTTGTTTGAAGAAGAGAAAAGTAATAAACTGGGGTAAAAGTCTAATACGCAGAAAATAAGCGGAATTCTTCTAGAGGCTCTCATCATCGGTTTGAGAGATGAAGGAGAAAAAGGTGAAACACTCCACCAGTACAAAAAGAAGTGTCAAATATCCAGTGAGGACTCCAACAATAACGCTAAGCACCACCACAAAAAAAAAAAAAAAAAGCCACGGTCTTGAGATAAGAAACATGACAGAGCCCATAAAGAAAGAAAAGAAAAGAAAAGAAAAGAAAAAAAAGTGTAAATGGGGACAACAGCTTCAATAACCACACCAAAACAAAGAAATCGACCAAAATTAGATAGGTAAATTAAAAATAATAATAATGATAAATAAAGATAAAAAATAATATATAAAAAGATAAACAATATTTTGTGTTTTGTTTTTTTTCCCTCCTGCCCTGGCACAGTAAATATTGGGGTCATTCGAAAAGGAATTCATTTGACTTAAGAGATATGGGATTTCTCCGCCCTTGGAGTATATTGTCATGGGATCAACTATAGACTATGTTCAGGATCCTTTACTCTCCTGGTGGTGCCTTTGTGTTGTTTGGAAGACTTCTGTTCTGTCCTGGGTGATACAATCAGACCTCTGTATCTATCGAACTCAGTATCTGCACAGTTCCAGGATGGGACTTATGATGAAGTCAGTCTTTGTGGTTCTAGAAGTTCCGTTCCCTCAGTGTCATTTTAATCCATCTTCTGTGGTTGGTGGTCTTGGTCTTTGCACTAAACCTAGGATGGCACCTAGGATAGCCTCTTTCTTTGTGTTTCCAGAAGCCCCATTCCGTTACAATTGTCTATGCCAGACCTTTGGAACTGGGGATCATGGTTGTTGTGCAGGTCCTAGTTCAAACCCTAGACTAGGGCTTTTTTATTGGTCCCAAGATATATACAGTCTGGTCATGGTTCTAGCAGCCAATCAACTGCAAATCGCGATCTTGGCTTTTGGACCTACCAATGGATGACAAGTATTTTGATTTTGTCTTGTCGTTATCTGGTAGGTAGGGTAAACTGCTCTTAGGTCAAGTCGTTTCCATTTTCCTTGATGCCAGGATATCGTATTAGAGCTGGCACTTGTTAATGTTCTAGCAGTATTAAGGCTGTCCCAGATGGGATTTGTTTCCTGCAGCTGTTGTGAAGAACTGTGCTATGTTTCTATGTCTGGGATCCAGGGTTCAAGGCTGGACGGATGGTGTCTAATTACCTGAGGTCTAAGTTGATTCCACATGACATATTTTCAAGGTAGGAGATATCCCTGTATTGTAAACAACTATGAGTTCCTATCTCTAGTAGATAAGAGCTTTTTTTTATATGTAAGATTCCCCACCCCCCTTTTTCTAGTGTGCCTTTGCAGGGAGAAATGGTGCTCCATCATATTGTCGGTGTATTTGGGGGTGGAAAGAGCGGAAAACAGAAACAGGTCACATACTCAAAAAAGATACAAAAAAATTAGGATTAAAAATGTATGTGCTCACATATGTACATGTCGAACAGACAATTTTTTTTAAGAAGGAATGAATTAACAAAGTACTTAAAGGACCAAAGTGATGCAGAAGACTACCTTACATTTGGGGAAAAGCAGGTAAAGAGGGGGTGTAATATAGGTCTTAAGTTTATGTTGGAAGTACAGGTTTTCCCATTGTCTTTTGGGTTTTTCTTGTGGTGTGTGGGTTCCCAGCCACCTTTCCATCACACCCCCTGACCTTCTTCAGATTGGCAAAAGATTTGCGGCAGGGAGGTCTTGGAAGAGTTCTTGCATTGGGGGTACTTTTGGAGCTAAGTCCAGTTTCAAGTAACAAGTAAGGGGGGGAGTTGGTAGGGAGGGGGTGTAGTTATTTTTATAGTTCAAAAATTCAACCACATATTTTTATCTTCATTGTCTAATTAACAAGTTAGCAGTCTTGTGGGATCTCATTTTCTCTCTCTCGGTTTTATATAATGAGGAATGCAATGTGAGGACAAGATTACAATACAGGGCCGGAGTGATGGCTCAGCAGCTGGCCTAGGATGGACCATGGCTCTATTCCCAGGCATTCCTCAGGTTCTGCAGGAGTGATTTCTGAGCACATAGCCAGGAGTAAACCTGAGTGTCACCGGATGTGGCTCAGAAAGGAAAAACAAAACAAAACAAAAAAATCCTTTACAAAGGAAGATTACAATGCAGTTTAATTTGTAATTAGATGGAGAAAATAAATTAAATGCAGTATTTTTAAAAACATTTGACTTGGATCTTATAAGCCATAATGAACAATTTCAGTAACACTAATTGTTTGCTAGGCTTACCCACCAATTGTTTAGAATTAAGAACTGTGGTGTTTAATTTAAATCTTTACATCACCATCACTAGACTATGTTTATATTTACCAAGTAACCTTTCTAGCTCAGTGTCATTATTTATAAAATGAGTATGATAGTGATAGGTGCATTAAAAATTGAAGGAAAAGTGCCATTAAAATATGTAAAGTAATTTCTTATATTCTCTTACTATGGCAAATGTCTACCAATAATTTTTTATCCTTTGGTTATTTTAACACATCAGATAATCTACAGATGGTTATATTCATATTCAATTCTGTCAATGTAAGCTAATCTGATTTAAAATCTATGTAAACTTAAAAAAAATCTATGTAAACTTACATGTAGTTTTATTGATAATTATTGAAGATTTGAGAGTTATATTAAATACTATATAGGTTGCTTTAGTAATTAATAATCTAGCAATTTTTAAAAGGTATTGGAAGCCCTCCTTCAATTTTTCCAGGAGAGACTACTGTCTAAATTCCTCTCTTCTTTCTTCCAGTGATACTAAGGAGATCTAGACCTTATTTTTTTAATCTTTAAAATATTGTAAGAGAAAAAAATGTGTCCACAGTCGGAAATTAATTTCTGAACTTGTGAGGTTATTTGATTCTTTAAAGATTTAAAATAAAAAACATCTTAAATATTCAGGTTTCCTTTGTAATTTACAATTTTTAGCATTCAGATTCTTTTACTGACTTCCCTGGAGACTCAATTATTCATGCAGAAGTAAGAGTAAGAGTAGGTTGCAGAACATTTCTGATCATTCCAATTAGAGGTTTACAGCCAAACTAGTTAGCAGTAAGTTTTCAGACTTAGTCTACAATATCTTAAACTCTAAAATGGGGGATTAGGAGAATACTATGGGCCATATAATGTATGTATAATTGTTTGATCTCACCCTGGTACATGGCAGGAGAGACATATATGCTTCCTATTATCCTGGATTATACGGCATATGAAGGCTGTTAAAAATATCCAACTTGACTTTGACAGCAGAATTATCTATAATCATTCCTACTCTAGAGGAACCACATTGGAAACTGACTATATTTACCTTGTAATATTTTGAGATTGAAAAGCTTTGTATATTATAAGGTCTTTTAAAAATATAATGTGAACTTATTATTCTTAGATTATTATTTTGTAAATTTAAACCCACGGAAGTACCCAGAAAGGCCTAAGAGAGTTTTTGGAAATTCAAATTCATGGAATTATGTTTAGAGATTAGTACAATAAAATTCCACATGAATTTCTTTCAGATTGTGGTTCAAGGATTATGTGGTTCTAGTTTTATAAAAGTCAGAGCAGCATGAGTAGTTCTAAACTATGATGTTCCATCTTCATATTTAGGAATGTCTTTAACTTAATATCAAGTAGAGAACTGATATTTTGCTAAGTTTCCCTTAATTTCTCAAAGTTGTTGAGTAAAGAGAGTTAAGAAAAAAAGTCAGTAGCTTTTGGGTATGCATTAGTGCTGGAGAAAACTCAGCCAATTATTTGTGTGGTGGTTTGAACGTTCATTGATGTATTATTGAACTTTTCCATATAGTTTTTTGATCATAATAGATGTTGAAGTAATTGAAGGCAGCTGAACATAGTTTTTTACTTGAAGGCAATGTTCACAACTTGTCCTAAAAGGTATAAAATAATTAAGTCTAGGGGCTGGAGTGATAGCACAGTGGTAGGGCATTTGCCTTGCACATGGCTGATCCAGGATGGAACTGGGTTTGATCCCCGGCTTCCCATATGGTCCCCCAAGCCAGGGGCAATTTCTGAGCACATACCCAAGAGTAACCCCTTAGTGTCACTGGGTTTGACTCAAATCCCCCCAAAATAAACAAAAAATGTTAACTTAATCAAGTCTAGTTTCAAGCTCAGTTCTGTTATTCCCCCATTGAATAAAATCTAGTTAAAATTTTATACCTAATGATATGTTGTCAAAAATAATTTTGGGGCCCGGAAAAATGGCACAGCAGTGTTTGCCTTGCAAGCAGCTGATCCAGGACCAAAGGTGGTTGGTTCAAATCCCGGTGTCCCATATGGTCCCCGTGCCTGCCAGGAGCTATTTCTGAGCAGACAGCCAGGAGTAACCCCTGAGCACCGCCGGGTGTGGCCCAAAAACCAAAAAAAAATTTTTTTTGTATTACCATTGACCACATCTTTAATATGTTATATCAGATGTGCCTACCACCAAATAAAAACAAGTAAATAGTTGTTTAAAGTGAGGTAATATCTTGATATGTTTTTCAAACCAAATTGTGTCTCTGTAGTTCAAACTAACTGAAACCATCCAAAGAACTGTAAAATTTCTCATTCACATAATTTTTTTTCTCAAGCTAGAAACAGAAGGGGCCGTTATGGGAATTTCTAAAGGAGAGGAGGAATGGTATAACTTCTATCTGTTTATTTTGTCAATAAATTCATCTTAGACTGAACTTTCTCCTAGCAGTCTGTGTCACATGTGAGTCAAACAACAGCTGTGATTTGTACCAAGTAGATTATGTTAAAGTACTTCCTGGCTATCTGACCTCCTGTAACCCTTTGCTATTCATAGGAGGCTTTGTGATTTAAAGCTCACACATATTTTCTTTATCCAAAGGCAGTTTGGAGATTAAGGGGTGGTGTGGCTGTTTTTCTGGTTGGCATGTGGCTGAGGTGACAGGAAGATCTTAACAGTTTGTAGGTGGGTGTTCAGGGAGCAGGTGGCATTGGGAGAAGGAAGTGACTTGTCAGGATTCAGTGGCATTTGGGTATGTGTATAGTCAGGCATTAAAAAAAGAAGTGGTTATTCTAAAAACACTGGTAGTCACATAATGAGAAATGTAATCTAGGGCTTTTGCTGTTCTAAGGCACAGTATTTCAGTTTGTGTAGAATCTTAGGCAAAAAGTCAAAGAGTTAAAAATAAAAGAACTGACAGAATTACAGTGTGTACTAACAAGGTCTAAATCATTTGGATTTTAAGGCACTTGGTTTGGCAGATGTATGGTAAACCTTTTTATGTTCCTATTCTCTTAGAGAAGCAATTTTCACCTCGGTGTTTCTATTGTTCATTGATTTGAGAGCTCCTCTTTGCTTAAATGAAATAAAGCTGTTTCATTATGTTCAGTAAAGCCACCTTACCTCTAGTTACCTCTGGTATTTGGTATCACTTGACAAAAATGTTTTGGGCTGCACCTAAATTGCTCATTCCTTAAGGAAAAAAACAGTGGCATTGTGATTCGCATAATAGAAGTGCTGCTTTTGTTATGGATGTAATCAATTAAAATCCCAGGTTCTTTTGAGACTTAGATTTTAAAAAAAAGGGTTTTGGGTGTTTTTAAATGAAATTAAACGTGTGGCCTTACCAAGAGGTGCTCAGGTAACCCCGAACATCTCCAATGATCCATTAAACCCCAAGTTTCATGCTAAGCTAAGGAATGGGATTCTACTCAGAATCTGTGTTGCAAAAGCTACTATTCTGCAGTGTTTAGAGGACCATGTGGCTCTGGGATTTGGTTTGGAGTTAGATGCGTGTAAACATACAATCTCTGTGGTAGCTCTCTCAAACCTGAAAATAAAAGTTCAATTCTCTTTTCTGTTAAACAAAAATACATTGTCTTTACTCCTAATTCCCAGCAAAACACTATGCAAATATATGATAGGGGATTTTAAAAATCTAGATATGTTATTATATCATATTACAGATGTATTTATTAAAATAGTCAATTTTTAAATATGTATTTGATAATCTATGGCCATTTGTGTGCACTGTCACAAGAGAACCATATAAAAGTTAGTACTAAAACCTATGGGAGAACGATTTTTTCAGATGGCACTTACTGTTTAAATATAAGATTATGCTTCAGATGTTCATGCTACTTTAAAGTTATGACAGGACTTAGTCACCTTTAATTTATAACTTCAAATTGGAACATTGCTCATCCAAAACTTCAAAGGAAACTGGGTATTGAAAAATCAGTGTTTGCTTAAACATTCATTATTCAGTCTCTCAAAACAAAAAGAGTTGAGGTCAGTTTTGTGGCAGATCAACAGTTATGTTAATAAAAGCAGTGTTGGGAAAAGTGTTCCTTAAAGGAACAGCATTTCAGAGGCAAATACTTCGGAAATAATTAGGGCAATTGCCACTCTGATTTGCGGAAATCTGAGAATTCTTATGCAATGATTGTTTAAATAGTTTTTAATTTTTTAATTTTTTTGTTTTGTTTTTGTTGAGGGGGTTTGGGGCCACCCTGTAGCACTCAGGGGTTGGTTACTCCTGGCTCTGCACTCAGAAATCATTCTTGGCAGGCTTGCTGGACCAAATGGGTTGCAGGGAATTGAACCCAAGTTGGCCACATGCAAGGCAAATGCCCACCTGCTGTAAAAATATCTCTGGCCTCTAAATAGTTGCTTTATATCTTACCTAGTGTACTTATATTTTATAACATAAAATATAATTTATCTTAATTAAAAATGACATTCTAAAGAAATTTGAAAATATTAATATAAATTAGCAACATATCTTTTTTTTTGTCCACCCATTTACTATACAGGCCAGGCAAAGGGCCTGGGTTGAGATGTATATGGGGTGCATTTACTGTACCTCCTCTTTCTATACAGTCAGTGTAAAAAACATAGACTGTGGTAAGCATAACAAAATGTGACTGAATGAGGGAAGTAGAAAGCCTGTCTAGAGTACAGGCCAGTGTGGGGTGGGGAGGAAGAACACTTAGGATATTGGTCATGGGGAATGTTGCATTGGTGAAGGGTTTTATTTATACATATAAAATATCAAAAAAAATAGAAAAGAAAAGATAAGGCCTCCAACATATCTTTATTGTGTAATTTCTCAAGCTAAGTATTACATTATCATCACTGATTACATGCACAATAATTCAACAATGAAAAGGAAAATGTGACACAAATTTATATTACTTTTATCTTTTTTGGGGGGCACACCTGGTAATGCTCAGGGGTTACTCCTGACTATGCGCTCAGAAATCGCTCCTGGCTTGGGGACCATGTGGGATGCCTGGGGATCGAACTGCATTCGTCCTAGGTCATGCAAGGCAAATGCCCTACTGCTGCACCACTGCTTCAGCCCCTGCAAATATATATTATTCTTAAGAATTCAGAGAAAAATTATTATTTTTATAAAATAAATGTTCTTTTCTATCTGATATTCATCTTTACAGTGTGATGATAGCTTCACCTGCATGTTAGCTAGATAGTAAAAAAATTAAAACACTTTGTTACCACCTGGGAACAGATCTTAACATTTTTTTTTAATCAAAAAGTGGTTTAACATCTAAAGAGTTTATGACAAAATATTCTTTTTATCGGTTACTCAAGATGGTGTTGTGATTCAGCGGTACTTAATTTGCACCTTATTATTCTTTTATAGGGATCACTCTTGTCACAGCTTAACTTGCATTCACCTTCAGGGCAATGAATGGTGAGGCTCTGAGCCACCACACTATAGTTAGTGATGCTCTTAGGCTCAAGAGTTACTGGGGAATAAATGCAGAGTGTTGTCAGGCTAAGCATTTAATCTGTAATTTGAACTCTTTCTTTGCCCTTGTTAGAGTACATTTTATTATTTGAAAATACCAAAAAGTTGTAATTAATTTTAGTATCCTAAATGAAGTTTAAACTATGTATATGTTAAATTGATCTATTAATATAAATAAAGAGGGTCAAAGCAGTTGCAATAAGGCACTTGATGATTGGCAGAATTAATAATTAATAAGAAAAGAGAAAGAAATATTGGGTCATATAATTTACCAACATAATTTTCTCAAAACAGTTTCATTTTGTAACTAAGAATATAAACCAGTATTTTCAATTTTTTACTCACAGATAGACACTGCAACTTAATTTACTACTTATGATAGCACAGGATTATTTTAAATATAGATGTTCTGTTTTCAGATTGTACTGTATAGGAAATGAGGGTATTTAATATCTTTGGATTTCTTTTTCATCTGTGAAATGAAGAGTAAATTTGTGTTATCTCTGTTGCTCTGATTTGTATTTTCTCATACCTCATTTGTATCCTTGTTTTATTTTTCCTTTGGAAGGCTAGTGTAGAGAGACCCACTCTCTAAATAATGTTTCTAACTTTGTTATTTGGAGCTAAGTAAAAGCAATAGAACAGCACTATAAATATTAGCCACAATCTTTCCTGAACAAAAAGATGTTGGAGTGGTGTTTAGAAATGAATGTCTTTGTAGATTTTTTAATCCTAGCTCTAGGCCAATGGTCTTATTTTTTTAAGTTTTAAAGCCTTTCTGGTTTGAGGGTCATACTCATTAGTTTTCAGGGCTTACTCAGGGCTCTGTACTCATAGATCTCTCTTGGCAGGGGTCAGGAAATCATAAAAGGAACCCTGTGGACTGCCTGCAAGACAAGTGCCTTACCCACTGTCTTATCTCTCCAATCAGATCTATTTTTGCAACTGAGAACAATTAAACCCTGAGAAACTTTTCTGGTGTCATAGTAGGGAATTCTTGAAGTACAATTAAAAATTCTTGGCTATATAATTATTTATAAAATACAAGAATATAATTTAGTATACATAAATATATATTAAATTTTAAAAATAAGATTTGTCATTTTAAGTCTTATTATTGTTGTTAAATAAATATACATTTTTCTATTAGTATGAAACTATATCATATCAAGTATATATATATATATATTACTTTGCTATTGTGATGGTTTATATATATAATAGATTCTGGTGTACAGTTAATATTTGATTTAATATACCTATTGCAAAATGATCATGATGATATAACTAAGCATACTCACACATATTTTTGTCTTGTGGTGGTAATTTTATTTTGTATATTATTGTTTAAAGAATATGATTAAACACTATGCAATAGGTTTTTGAATTGAATTACTATTGCATGTTTTATGACTCTTAAAAAGTTCAAAAGTAGTAATGTATTTTTGTAGTGGTTCTTAAACATAAGACAAATTATTATTCAAAAAATTTTAAAGAATGGGATTGTTCTATTTCTTTTTCATCTGTTTTTGTTGTCATTTTGCATGCTATACTTTCAGTAACAATATTGCAAACCATAGCCTCTAAAGGAAAAGAAAATGCGAGAGATTGAGAGAGAGAGAGAGAGAGAGAGAGAGAGAGAGAGAGAGAGAGAAGAAATTTGCCATAGAAGCAGGCAGAGGAGAGGGCAAGCAGTGGGAGGGAAGGAAACAGAACATTGGTGGCAGGAACTGTACACTGGTAAAAGATATTATAAACTGTAAGACTGATATCATGAACAACTTTGTAACTGTAAATAAATAAAGCAATTAGATCATAACACACACAGAATTTTTATTTTTAATTTATGTATTTTTGGAGGTGTTTACCCAATAGTTACCAGTAAATTGAGAGGCTATTCCCAGTGGTACTCAGCCTGTAGTCCCTTGGGTGTGCCTGGCTCAGCCATTTGTATGTATGCACATAGGCACTCACTTCTTGTCAGTTTTCAAATCTGAAAAAAAAAAAAGAGGCAGTTCCATATTTCTTTTAGTCAAATTGAAATTCTACTAAAAAGATAGCACACTGCATTCTGATAATTACAAGGAACCTGAGTACTGGCAATACCTACTGAAGTCAGTGGATGTAATTTGTGGATTTTACACTAGTTCCCTTACTAAATGTACTAATATCAGTAGGTCATTGGTAGGGCTCAGAAGATTGTGATGCTGTGGATCAAACGTAGGTCATAAACCTGCAAGGCAGAAGTGCCTTATCTGCTGTTCTATCTCGGTGGTACTAATTATTTCTGCTTAATATATAAATCAAGACATATTAAGGTTAACTGATATTCCCTGATTTATAAATACTGGTAATTGTCAGGACAAAATGTTTATTGAGACTTTCCAAATCCCTAAATTAATCTGTATTTTACTTTCTTTCCATTATGGAGGTTTCCATTTATTAAACGTGTATCTAAGATCCTCAGTACTACTTTTATATTATATTTTGTCATTTTGTAGTTAAAATGCTTCTAAGTATTATAGAAATATCTATTGATGTTAACAAGTAAGCTGTATTTAGGAATTTCAAGTTAAATAAGTCTATCTGTTATTTATTAAAATTATATAAAAAATATTGATCTCTAAGAAATTTCCAGGAGTTTTATTTCTTTTATATTATTAAGTTTATCATGCCGAATATAATAAAATAATTAAAAATGGATTCACAGGCCTTTTCCCAGTGAATGTAGTATAAGCTTGATGCTTATTCTTAGGTGATTTTTACTTATGGAAACCATATATTTACTTTGAATAATCTAAATGTTAAAAAATCACTTTTTCTACTCACTAATAATATCACAGAATGTTTTTTCAATGAAGTATTTGGAGCTGTCATTCAATTAAATTTTAAAGGGATTTCCTAGAAGCCACTTCCTGTGATGCTGAGCATAGCAGCACTGTGGTGTCAGGGATTTAACCCAGAACCTTTTACATCCTAGGCATATGCTCCACTTCTTGCTTTAATTTCCAGAACCCTGGTGTTATTATTTAATGTCTTCCACAGTTATCACTTGAAAAATTTACTAACCATATTCTACTGTGTTTTGCTAAACCACAATATGTTAAAAGCCTTATAAGTGAAAGGAGGGGCCTGAGATAGATCAATGGTCTAAGTGAATGCTTTACTTGAGTTTAGTTCCTAGCTCTGCATTTTTCCTAGTGTAGTGCAACAGTGCACTGACCCCCAATCACAGTGACAGTAGTAGCCCCTAAACATAGCCAAGGCCACCCCCCAAAAAAATGAAAAAAAAAGGGGAAAAGACAAGTCCATTAGTAAACATGTATTTAAAAATTAGAAATCATCCCAAACCAAGCCTTAGATAACAACTGAATTGAATAAGAAAATGAATTTCAACTTTTCTACTTGGCTTTTTAGCTTTTACACTACACCCACTTCGTACTAATTATATTTTTCCCATGTTTTAACTTAAAATTTTTAATGTGTAATGCCATAGTCACAGAAAAGAACACACACACATACACACACACTTGCAAGATCATTTACATCATTGATACTGTGAATACAAATAGGAAATTCCTGAAAAGGCAAATTCCACTCTGCCAAAATTATCACTAAATGAAGATAAAGAAAATCCTACTATAAAGACATATGATAAATTTTTTGGTAATTATAATTTTTATCTTCTAACGTTAAACTCAGAAAAATCTTACTAAAAGAATTTAACTATTTTCTGCCAAATTTTTTTATACACTGCATAAGAAAATACCAAAGATAGTACAGTGGGTGAGGTGCTTGCCTTGCAAATGCCCAGCCCCTGTTCAATGTCTGCCACTCTAAATGATCTCATAAGTATCGCTGGGAAGTATATCTGAGCACAGAATCAGGAGTAAGTACTGAGCACCAATGTCAACTGGGCCCAAATCCCTTTTCCTCCAAGAAAAGAAAAGTTTCTCATGAATTATAAGTAAATGAAATGTGAGCATACTAAATTTAGTGTTGTTGATGGCACAATGTGATTTTGCTTAAAACATTGATCATTTTTCACTTGGAGGATATGTGTCTTTAAAAAATTAGATTTAATTTTAAATGTGGATTAATATTACAGTGGGTAGGGCATTTACCTTACACATGGATTGATCCATGACACCCTATCTGGTTCCCTGAGCCTTCCAGCGGTGATCTGAGCACAGAGCGAGGAGTAACCCCTGAGAACTGCTGGGTGTGGCCCAGATACCAAAAAGAATCAACACCAAGATTTAACTTTAAAATTGTCTTTTCATTTGAAGCCATTATTGAACAATAAAGTGAACATAAAGTTTTGAGAAATAAAATGAAAGTATGTCCCTTTTCTGAATGATTTATATCACCTTAACTTTATTTAATAATATGATTACTTCTGTTAATCATGACTTTATGATAGAACTCTGAAAAATAATTGAGTCAAAAATCTTACTAAGGGTCTGAGAGATATAGTATTAGTGATAAGGAACTTAAATTGCATACAACTGATCTTATTTGGTTCTTTGAATTGTATATAGTTACCTAAACACACTCAGTGCAGGGAAGAACCCTGAATGCAGAGCATGCAGTTTGTTGCAACGTGGATGGAAATGAATGATCTTATGTTAGGTAAGTCAGAAGGACAAGGTCAAACACTGGGTATGCTCACTAATCTTCGTGTAGAGAATTACATATCTTGTATACGTTAGGTAACAAAGTTGGGCAAATAACTGACTCTAGAACATTAAAGCAATTATGTGAAAGGAAGGAAAGAAGGAAGGAAGGAAGGAAGGAAGGAAGGAAGGAAGGAAGGAAGGAAGGAAGGAAGGAAGGAAGGAAGGAAGGAAGGAGGGAGGGAGGGAGGGAGGGAGGGAGGGAGGGAGGGAGGGAGGGAGGGAGGGAGGGAGGGAGGGAGGGAGGGAGGGAAGGAAGGAAGGAGGGAAGGAAGGAAGGAAGGAAGGAAGGAAGGAAGGAAGGAAGGAAGGAAGGAAGGAAGGAAAGATGGAAGGAAGGAAGGAAGGAAGGAAACATGGAATAAAGGAAGAGAGGGAGGGAGGGAGAGAGGGAGGGAGAG
The DNA here is from genome assembly GCF_024139225.1 of Suncus etruscus. Lineage (NCBI taxonomy): Eukaryota > Metazoa > Chordata > Mammalia > Eulipotyphla > Soricidae > Suncus > Suncus etruscus. The sequence goes on along the minus strand of NC_064854.1, from coordinate 68,454,408 downwards.
AGGAAGGGAGAGAAAGAAAGAAGGAAGGAGGGAGGGAAGGAAGGAAGGAAGGAAGGAAGGAAGGAAGGAAGGAAGGAAGGAAGGAAGGAAGGAAGGAAGGAAGGAAGGAAGGAAGGAAGGAAGGAAGGAAAGAGAAAAAAGAGAGAAGTGAAATCATGAACAGGATATCTAGAAGACAGTGTAGGCCTTAAGTAGTGATCTTACATAACCTAAACAATGCTCTAAACTACCATGACTAAATTTAAAAATAATACTGGCAGGGAACTAGCAAGGGTTGTGGGCAGTAGTATGGGGTATTTTGAAGGGTAATAGATTGAAGTTGGGATCATTGTATACCTGAAATCCCATTGCAAACAAATATATAAATGATTTATAAAATTAAAAAACCTAAAATCATCTTGCTAAATTTCAATATTATTGCTATAATTTAATTAAATATGTCTAGGAAATTTAAATTATTTAAAATATAATAAAAAACCCAAACCTCTATTATATATTTTGACACTCAAGCTTCTGTTTCTTTCATCTTTTGGGGAGCCACATCCGATGACACTCAGGGGTTACTCCTGGATATGTGCTCAGAAATCGCTCTTGGCTTGGGAGACCATATGGGTTGCTGGGGGATCGAACTGAGCTTAGTCCTAGGTCAGCCGCATACAAGGTATACACCCTACTGCTGCACCACTGCTCCAGCGCCCCCCCTTTTGTTTTTGGGTCACACCCAGCAGCGCTCAGGGTTTACTCCTGGCTCTGTGCTCAGAAATCACTCCTGGCAGGCTGGGGGGACCATATGGGATGCCGGGATTCGAACCAATGACACTCTGTGTGAAAGGTAGACACCTTACCTCCATGCTATTTCTCTGGCCCCATCAGCCCCTGTTTTTATAAACTTTTATACTCATGCATAAAACATTAATATTTCACATTTTATCTTTTATAAAAGTATTTGCCAAAAGTAGTTTCTTAATACTGTAGGATGCCATTAATGCTGTCTTTGAGGTAGAGTTTGGTATTAAATTAAGTTTAAGAATTTCAGAATCACCAAAGTAATTCAGCAATAAACAAAAAATGATACTTAAACAATCAGGCTGTAGGAACTATAATTTATTGTAATTATAATAGACTCTATAGTGAACTATAGCACTTTAACTATAGTTCACTATAGAGTTTATCTAATAGAAAATAAACTCCAAGTGTATCATAGTCTTAGTGAAAGAGCTAACACTAGGAAGCTAAAAGAAACAATATACTTGACTTTAATTAGATAATTTATTTGTAGAATAGTCAGAAAAGTATCAAACATAAAAAATTGGTAAATTAAATTTCACAAAAATTATAAATTCTGTTCTTTAAAAGATGCTATTAAAAATAACTGTCAACAACCAAAGACTTAGAGGAAAACTTTTAAAACTCATATCTTTTTTTTTTTAAACTTTGGGCCACACTTGGTGATGCTCAGAGATTACTCCTGGCTCTCCTCTCAGAAATTGCTCCTGGCGTAGTGGACCATATAGGGTGCTGGGGGATCGAACTGTAGTCCATCGTAGGTCAGCCATGTACAAGGCAAACCTACCGCTGTGCCATAGCTCTGGCTCCTAAAACTCATTTCTAAGGAAAAACCATTTGCCAAAAAGAATTGGTAAGCAAATGGCACAACTCCTTAGGACAAAAATATATAAAAAATAAAAAATTAAATCATTTTTTTATGTTTTTAATACAATTTATTTTAATCATATCGGCTTACATATCATTCACAGTAATATTTTAGGTACATGTTAACATTGAATCAGGGGGATTCCCATCACCAAGTTGTCCTCCCTCCACCTCCATTCCTGTCCTGTCTCCCATATTCTCTACCCTCACCCCCGAGGCTGCTAGAATGAGTGGTCCCCTCTCTGCCTAGCTTACTACTTAGTGATCTTACAACTGTGGTCATGGTACCTTCATTATATCCCCCCTCTAATTGGGAGGCGGGACTAGATAGTTCAAGTTATGTGGTTTTGTTTGAGGAAGAGAAAAGTAATAAAATGGGGTAAAAATCAAATATGCCGAAAATGGGCAGAGTCCTTCTAGAGGCTTTCATCCTCGGTTTGAGAGACGAAGGGGAAAAAGAAGGTGAAACACCACAACAGTTATAAAAAGAAGTATCAAATAAAATATCCAGTGAGCACTATCGCAATAAAGATAGGTACCACATAATAGCCATGGTCTTGAAATAAAAAACATGACAGAGCACAATACGGAAGAAGAGAAAAGAAGAAAGAAAAATAAATAAATAAAAATGGAGACAACAAGTTCAATATCCACACCAAATCAAAGAAATAAAAAAAACTAGATAGATAAATAAAAAAAAGTTTATTTTGTGCTTTTTGTCTTTTCTTTTCTCTCCTGCATAGGCACAGTAAACATTGGGGTCATTAGAAAAGGAATTCCCTTGGCCTAAGAGATGGCCACCCTTGGAGTATATTTTCATGGAATTAACTATAGACTCCTTTCTAGTTCATTTACTCTCCCATAGGTGCTTTTGTGGGGTATGGAAGACTTCTGCTCCGTCCTGGGTGATAAAATCAGGTCTCTGTATCTAGAGATCTCGGTCTCTGCACAGGTCAAGGATGAAACTTATGATGAAGTCTTTCTTTGTGGTTCTAAGTTCTGTTCCCTCAGTGTCATTTTAATCCATCTTCTGTGGTTGGTGGTCTTGGTCCTTGCGCTGATCCTAAGATGGAGCCTGGGATAGCGTCTTTTGTTATGTTTCCAGAAGACCCACTCAGTTGCTATTGTCTCAGTCAGACCTCTGGAATTAGAGATCATGGTGGTTGTGCAGGTCGTAGATCAAAACCTAGACTAGGGCTTTTTTATTGGTCCCAGGATACATACTGCCCAGTCATGGTTCTATCAGTCAGCCATCTGTAGATCGCGATCTTGGCTTCTGATTTTGTCTTATTGTTAGCTGGTGAGGTAGGATAACCTGCTCTTAGGTCAAGTTGTTCCCAATTTCCTTGTCAGGATATCATATTAGAGCTGGGCATGTTGGTGTCTGAGCAGTATTAAGGATGTCCCAGATGGGATTTGGTTCCTGTAGCTGTTGTGAAGAACTGTGTCGATTCTATCCAGGCAGGACGGTCGGTGTCTAATCACCTGGGGTCTAAATTGGGTCCATATGATATATTTTCAAGGTGGGAGATGCCCCTGTATTGTAAAAAAGTATGAGTTCTTATCCCTCATAGATAAGAGCTTGTTTTTGTATGTAACATTTCCCCTTTATTTATTGTGCCTTTGTAGGAAGAAATGGTGCTACGTTATATTGCCAGTGCATTTGGGGGTGGAAAGAGAAAACAGAAACAAGTCACACACTCAAAAAAAGATAAAAATAGAAATAAAAATATATGTGCTCCCATATATATAAAGAAAATGATTTTTTATGAAAAAAAAAACAAATGAAATAAAAAAGTAATTAAAGGAACAAAGTGATGCAGGAGACTACCTTATATTTGAGGAAGAGCAGGTAAAGAGGTAGTGTTTTACAGGTTTTATCCTTATGATGGAACTATAAGTTCCCCATTGTCTTTTGAGATTTTCTTGTGGGGTGTGGGTTCCCTGGCACCTTTTCATCACACACCCTGACCTTCTTGAGATTGGCAAAAGATTTGTGGCAGGGAGGTCTTGGGTATAGTTCTTGCATTGGGAATCCTTTTAGAGCTAAGTCCAGTATCAAGCAACCATCCATGTTAGGACGAGTTGGTAAGGAGGGTCACACAGCATGAGTCAGCAGGGGTGTTGGTTGTCTTTTCTTGCCGGGGACAAGGTGTGGGTTTGAGTGAGTGTCTCTTCGCTTGGGTGCTGGGTATTGGTTCGTTGGCGTAGGAGGTCAGTCTTGAGTCTAATAGATTAAGAACTGAGGGTGAAGAGTTTTAAAAAGGTGGGATCTCTGGATGAGATTGAGGGGTGAAGGAATAGTCATATTTCTAAAGGGGGAAAGGGGAAAATATATGGAAGGGGCAGAAAAGGAGAAAAGAAAAATTAAGATTAAAAAGAAAAAGATGGAAAAAAGAGTAGTATGAAGAGAGGAGAAAAGAGCAAAGGAATGTTAGTTTGCTTGAATGTGTTTGATGAGTAGGCCCTGTAGTATAAATCTGTAGGTCACAGTTGCTGCTTTGGTGGTCTGGCTGGTCACGTACTTCAGGTCCTAAAAGAAGGTATAACCTAGAAATAAAGGGTATGTTAGAGTTTTATCGAGACATTTTCATAATGCAAGCTGGGTATGGTATCTCATGTGACTGAGTCCCGAGGTGCCATCTAGGTTGTCTACCCTTTGTATCCAAGAACTCCTGTGGACATGTCAATTTTTAAAAGAAGAAAAGCAAATGGCAAATAATTACCTGAAAACATATGTGACATTTTAGGTATTAGGGAAATGCAAACCCTACCACAATGATGAGAAATTTTGCAAAATTAATTTCTTGTTTTATTTGAGCACTGTGGTTTGCAATATTGATGATGGGTAGGGTTTATGCATAAAACATTCCAACAACAAATCTCCTTTCCTCCACAATTGTCCCAGTGTTCACTGTCCTACCACACTGTTCTTTAGTAGGAATGATGTGTACTTTGTACTCAACAAAATTACTGGAGTTTAGAAGGCAGTCTATAGCAATCACAGGCAAAAATTTTATGCAAATAAAACATTAATACATCTAATATGGCAAGTGTAAAATGATAATTCATTCTAGGAAAGTCCAAAAATTTTTATTAATTACTTTTTTTCGACTGAAATACTCAAATATTACATAAGATAAAATACTTTACCCAGCAACAAGAAGCTCAAGTTTTATCATGAAGAAATAAAAATCCTTGTCATCACAAAAAAATGTTCGTATATCATAGACAAAACCTCGGGCCCGGAGAGATAGCACAGCGGCGTTTGCCTTGCAAGCAGCTGATCCAGGACCAAAGGTGGTTGGTTCGAATCCCGGTGTCCCATATGGTCCCCCGTGCCTGCCAGGAGCTATTTCTGAGCAGACAGCCAGGAGTAACCCCTGAGCACTGCCGGGTGTGGCCCAAAAACCAAAAAAAAAACAAAAAACAAAAAACAAAAAAAAAACTCAAACCAATTCAGTTCTCATCAGCTACTAAATGAATATAAAAATTATAAAATATTTATGTGATGAAATACTACTCACCAGTAAGAATGAACAACTACAGATGCATACAACATGAATGAATCTTTTGAAAATTACACTATCAGGGACCGAAGACAGCACAGCAATAGGCCATTGGTCTTGCATGCAGCCGATCTAGGATGTTCAGTGGTTTGAATCCAGGCATCCCATATGGTCCCCTGTGCCTGCCAGGTGCTATTTCTGAGCACAGAGCCAGGAGTAACCCCTGACTGCCACTGGGTGTGACCCAAAAAACAAACAAACAAACAAATAAAAAAGAAAAGAAAAGAAAAAAATAACATTGTCAAAGAAGCCACTCAGAAAAGCTACAGATTATAACATTTTATTGATATGAAAAAGACCAAAAGAAGGAGATCAGAAAAGAAGTAAAAATAAGGGAAGAGAGAACTGAGTACAAAGGAATTTAAATGTCTGTAAAGATCAATGCAATGCTCTGTGTTCTGTTAGAACACATCAAATTATATACAGATTTTATTTTTGTATATTAGTAAAGCCAGACTTAAACAAAGGGAGAATAACATGTTACTTGAGCTCCCTTTTGGAAATTCTGACAGTGTATTCTCATATACTAGAAGTTCTAAGTCCAAAGCAAAATTATTTAACTTCCTGGAAAACCTATAATACTTTTATCCCATGGATAAAAATGTTTTTGTAAGCAATTTGAAGTGATTAAATAACTATAGTGTTATTAAGGGAATTTCAAGTTTCTGAAAGTTTAAGTTTTTGTTAGATTTTTTTTAGATATTTTGTTTGATATTGATGAATGTATCCAGAATAGTTATGCAAAAAGACAAAAATATATTATGAAGAGTAACTATCATGACAGTTGCATAGAGCTTTGTATGTTTAAATATTTGCAGCTCTTTGATTTTTGGAATTTGGACCACATCTGTTTGTGCTCATAACTTACTCCCAGCTCAGTTCAAGGTGATTACTCTTGGTAGTGTTGGAAAATCAAATCCAGGAGGCCAGGTTCAAGGCAAGTACTTTATATGCTATTCTACAGGCCCCATTTAGCACATTTTTTTAAATAGCAGGTAATAGGTAAAAGTGCTTGGTGAATTTTCATGTTATTTTATTTTATTTTGATGAATTCATTCAATACTGGTAAATAGAAATATTGTCTAGATTTTATTGGACATTTAGTGTTTTTATTTTGAATTTTCTATGCACATTCTATGTTTTTTTATACCCTTAAGTTTCACATTGTTGTGATGTTGAAGCTATTTTTTAAAATAAAAATTCCTTAATTCCACTCTCAAGGGAACCAACAATGTCCAATCAAACAAGCACTAAAATCTGAGCTACATGAGCTTCCAAGTGGAGAAAATGGACTAAAATAGCAGTCTATTTGGTATCTGATACCATAGTAGATATCTGTGATGAGTACTTAGTGTGGTATCTTAGCATTGTACTTCTAAAGCATTTAAACATTTACATTCTGTAAATATATGTTACCTCAATAAAAAATAAATTTATAAGAAGAAATGTTTCAGTTTCAACTTTTTTTTTTAGTTCATTTTTGTATATTTGATTTTTTATTTTGGTATTTGGGCCACAAGTACCAGGGATTACTTCTGGCTCTGCACACAGGAATTACTATTTATGGTGCTTAATCCACCTTATGTAATTTGGGAAACAGAACCTGGTCAGCCATGTGCAAGGCAAATGCCCTACTCATTGGACTATCATTCTGAACCCATCACATTTTTTTTCATTTTTTTTAATATTTTTTATTTTGAATTATGAGAACAAAAGATGCAAAAGAAGAGGACAAGGTAAAGTTACAGTGGAAGGACAATCACCCATAACATAATTCTCAGAAGTTCCCTTGCTGATATCTTAACTTTGAACTTTCAGCCAAAGAACATTAAGATAAATAAAACAGAATCCATGTACAATTGCTTTGTCCCTCAAGTCCCCAGATTGTAACACATTATAATATTTCTTAACAGCACACAAGGAAATCTAAAGCCATAAAACTTACGTAACTCCTTAAACATTAGAGGCATAGTATTTTTTACATTTCCATGTACATGCATATTAGCTTAAGTTAACCTCAAATTTTAAGTGGGTTTTTTTGAAGGATTAGTCAAAGGAGCACAGTAAAAATGGTGTTAGAGTGGCAACTGTTGTTTGCATAGGCCCACCAAAATATGAGAGGCATGGAATGGAATAACCTTGGCCTAAATACAAAGAGATCCTACCCCTGAAGTTTCCTGGCATAAGACCAACTCTAGGCTTCAGGCAAGTTATCGTCCAATCCAACACACTTTTCACACAGTCTCTGTTGTGGGTATCATGTTTCTGTATTAAAGAACCTGGAATCTGCATATCCTACATTGAAGTCATGATGTGGAGTGTCTTCTCGTTTCACCTCACCATTAAAGGGCAATGCAGGAAGCCCTGTCCTGTAAGCAGGTCGTTGTTGTTAAGTCTTCTCAGTGTTAAGGGAAGTCTCTTTTGAGCAGGTTGATGTCTGAGCAGTGGTAGGGTCTTCTGTGGTAGAGGATTGCTTCCAGGTGATGTTATAGACAAACCTCACAATTAAGGGGCAATACAGCAAGCCCTGTGCTGTAAGCAGGTCATTGTTCTTGTTAAGTCTTCTCAGTGTTAAGGGGAGTCTCTTTGAGTAGATCGATGTCAGAGCAACTGTAGGGTCTTCCCTGGTAGAGAGGAATGCCACCAGGTGATGTTATATACAACCTTGAATGTTTTGTAGATGTCTTCTCTAGATTAGGGGTGAATGGAGAATGCCCATTCTTCTGAGGCCTGTGCCAGGTCTTTATGTCAATGTTCAGGGTGTAAGGTCCCATTGCACTACAAGATTTGTGTGTTCCCATCTCTATTAGATAAGAACTTATTGGTATGTATAGTATTTTCCCTTTTTAGTGTGCCTAAGCAAACAAAAAATAAAGCCACGTGGCACTATCAGAGTATATGGGGGCGTAAGAACATTTCCAACAATACCCATGACTTGGTTCAAACATAAGCATTAAACTGAGGGATTCTTTCATACCAAATTTCATATTGAGCAGTTCACAAAGAGAAGATAAAAAAAAATAGGGGTGGGGTCATCACTGTATAAGAAAATATTCAGCAAAAGTTATAGCCGTCAAAGAAAACACCCATAAAATGTTGAAAAGACATAAGTGTCCTTTTTATGCCTTTTAAAATAGTTGGGTGGGTGTTAACTCCAAGGCACCACTTTGGTCTGTGACTTAGGACTCTACAGTACTTAAGTTAGAAAGGGTAAATGAGGAGTAATGATGATAGGAGTTAAGGAAGTTAAAGAGAAATATGATCTTTTGAAGGGGTATGCAAATGGGCAGAGTACAAAATGGACATTCTCCATACATAAAAACATAATTCAATGATAGTGAGAACTATTAAAAACATACTATTAATGATAGTGAGTACTATTAATTAGGGAGGCCCCACCCAGACCCTCCCTAAGGAGCTGAATGGATAATTGGGGAAAGCCTAGGGTACCTTCAAGCTCCACCAAGGGGCCCAACTCACCAGCTTGCCCAGGCATGTGGCCCAGGGAAGCCCTGGAGATCTGGAGCAAGACGGTAGAGGGGTGCTGGGGTTACCCAAGTCCCGCAACCCCCCCCCAGGCCTGGTTAAGAAGGCCTCCGGCATGGCAGGGGCCTGCCAAACCCCATACTGCTAGACTCTGGGCTCCCAGGAAGGAGAGAGATCCTTTAAGAAGCTGGGAGGCCAGAAGTTCAGAGCCACACCCAGACCCTCTCTAAGGAGCTGAATGGATAATGGGGGAAAGCCTAGGGTACCTTCAAGCTCCATCAAGGGGCCCAACTCACCGGCTTGCCCAGGCATGTGTCCCGGGAAGATCTGGAGATCTGGAGCAAAACGGTAGAGGGGTGCTGGGGTTACCCAAGTCCCACACCCCCCAAGGCCTGGTTAAGAAGGCCTTCAGCATGGCGGGGGCCTGCCGAACCCCATACTGCTAGACTCTGGGCTCCCAGGAATGAGAGAGATCCTTCAAGAAGCTAGGAGGCCAGAAGTTCAGAGCCCCACCCAGACCCTCCCTAAGGAGCTGAATGGATAATGGGGGAAAGCCTAGGGTATCTTCAAGCTCCACCAAGGGGCCCAACTCACCGGCTTGCCCGGGCATGTGGCCCGGGGAAGCCCTGGAGATCTGGAGCAAGATGGTAGAGGGGTGCTGGGATTACCCAAGTCCCGCACCCCCCCCAGGCCTGGTTAAGAAGGACTCTGGCATGGTGGTGGGGCCCCCATCACATTTTTTATAATGTAAATTTTACTTTATTGTGTATGTCTTGTGAAATTTAATATTTTTATTTTCTTCTTTAAAAATACTGCTATCTTATGTGGAAACAAAATAAAATATTCTGATTCAGAGGTGAATTATTTTTTTTTGATAAGTGATGACTGATCAGTTATGTGTGTTTGTACCATCTGTGTTCAAGTCAAAGCTTTCTATGTGCTATGCCACTAAATTACATCTCAGGACTACTAAATGTGTGAATGTAATTCTCAAAATTTGAACTTCTATAAGCGTCTAAAATGGGTGTTAACCTAACTTTCAAATTTTGTGCTTTTATAATCATCATTTCTGTTTGGAATATACTGCCTGATCTTTGTGATTATGTGAGTCAGGGAGCGTGGGCTATGAATGAAATAGGATAGAGGTTTTATTGTTGGAAGAGGATGTTGATATAGAAGGAAGTTAACCAAGTTTAGATGCTAAATTCAGAAGTCCTGTGAAGTTTTGAAAATACAGAAGGAGAGGAGTGGAGAAGTAGGGAAGGGAAGGAGAGGGGAGGAGGGAGAGAAGGGATGGGAGGCGAAGGGAAGGGTGTGGAAGGGAATGAAAGGAATGGAACAGAATAGATTAGAAGGGATTAGAAGGAATGTTAAGGGAAGGGAAGAAGGAAAGGGGAGGGAAAAAGAAGAGAAATGTATGAAATGTTTCAGGGACTCATCTCATATTTAGAAAGATTACCCATTCAAAGGAAAATATTACTCACACAGGCTACATTAAAAATTGGAACAAGGGTAGATGAATTTATGAATAAAATAAAATAAGTATAAATTCATTATACTATTATTTGTATTTATTACTTAGACTAAGAGTTTGTTGTTGCTGAAGACAAGTAGCAAATTAATGCTTTTAATTGTATTGAGAACTGAAGTTTTATATATATATATGTATATATATTATATATACACACACATATTTATTGCAAATAATAGCCTAAATAAATAAATAGCCTAAAACTATTTGCTTGTATTTTGAAGTGACTGTATAAAGAAGTCATCGATATTTTTCAAGCAACTCCAGATTGCTCATTTTAGCATTATTGTTTTTTGTGAGATCCTGCACACTACAGAGATTGATTTTCTATTTGTGCTACCAGTTGCAGTTTTTAGATTAGTTGAATAAGCTCATCAGACATAAATACTTACTAGAGCTATATTTCTAGTAAGCAGCATTGCCACACAACAATTTAAAATAAAATCTAAATGGAAACTATGGAATTTTTAGTTTCACAGTTTTTTGAAGGCCTGGCAAATACTACAGAGGAAAGATTTTGTGATGGAATGATTCTAGAAATAAAATTTCCAATATCTAGCCTTATGCAGTTTCTTAACTCTCTGAATAAAATAATTTGTAATTACATATATAGTAATGTGAAAAAAGTATCTGAAAAGACAGGTAATGGACCAACAGTAGAGAACTTTCATGAATATTACCTTTCAATATGTAAGCTATGGGGACTAATTTAAAATAGTTCTGTCCTAATTTTAATGTTGAAGGAAATTACAGAAGGTAGAAATATAATTCAAATTCAATTTTTATAAATTTTATGCCATACTATTAATGGAATATGAAGTTAATATTACTTTTATTTTAATATTTATCAAATATAATATTTAATAATGTAATAGTAAATTTTATTTATTAAGTCTTTTGATTAAGACATCTTTCATTCTCTTGTCTTTATGTGTTCTACAATTTAATAAAATTAGGTGATCATTACTAGAAACTATTATTCAAATATTTAGATTTATTGTGCAATCAATTTATTTTATTTCTATTATCTCAGGTAGTAAGCAATTAGTGAGTTCAAATCCATTGCTTTTACTAACTTGTTCATTTAAAAGCAATATATATATTTGTTTGTTTGTTTGTTTTGGGTCACACCGGCAGCACTCAGGGGTTACTCCAGGTTCTACTCTCAGAAATCACTCCTGGCAGGCTTGGGGGACCATATGGGATGCCAGGATATGAACCACCGTCCTTCTGCATGCAAGGCAAATGCCCTACATCCATTCTATCTCTCCAGCCCCTAAACACAATGAATATTTAACATTCTTATAGGTATTTAGTCTCAATTAAACAGGAAAAAAAGGTTTAATAACTTACAATTTAGAAGAGAAGGCATAAGATAAATAAACACATGATAAGATTTTCTTAAGGTTTTATTTTATTTATTTATACTTTTTATATAAAATCTTTACTTACAAGCATGATTGTAGTTGGGTTCCAGTTATAAACAGAACATCCCCCTTCACCAGCACAACATTCTCATCACCAATGCCCCCATTCCAACCTTTGCCTCTATTTCAGACAAGGCATTCAACTTCTTTCACACATTAAAATTGTCATAATAGTTGTTACTGTAGTTATTTTCCTAACTACACCACTACTCGTTATGGTGATCTTCATAAAGTGAATCAGTCCTTCCAGCCCTCATCTCTATTGTCTCTGGGTATTATTTTTATTTTATTTAAACACCATGATTACATACATGATTCTGTTTGGGTTTCAGTCATGTAAAGAACACCACCCATCACCAGTGCAACATTCCCATCACCAATGTCCCAAGTCTCCCTCCTCCCCACCTGACCCCCGCCTGTACTCTAAACAGGCTCTCCATTTCCTCATACATTCTCATAATTAGGACAGTTCAAAATGTAGTTATTTCTCTAATTGAACTCATCACTATTTGTGGTGAGCTTCCTGAGGTGAGCTGGAACTTCCAGCTCTTTTCTCTTTTGTGTGTGAAAATTACTATTGCAAGAATGTCTTTCATTTTTCTTAAAACCCATAGATGAGTGAGACCATTCTGCGTTTTTTTCTCTCGCTCTGACTTATTTCACTCAGCATAATAGATTCCGTGTACATCCATGTATAGGAAAATTTCATGACTTCATCTCTCCTGACAGCTGCATAATATTCCATTGTGTATATGTACCACAGTTTCTTGAGCCATTCGTCTGTTGAAGGGCATCTTGGTTGTTTCCAGAGTCTTGCTATGGTAAATAGTGCTGCAATGAATATAGGTGTAAGGAAGGGGTTTTTGTATTGTATTTTTGTGTTCCTAGGGTATATTCCTAGGAGTGGTATAGCTGGATCGTATGGGAGCTCGAGTTCCAGTTTTTGGAGGAATGTCCATATCACTTTCCATAAAGGTGGAACTAGATGGCATTCCCACCAGCAGTGGATAAGAGTTCCTTTCTCTCCACATCCCCGCCAACACTGTTTATTCTCATTCTTTGTGATGTGTGCAATTCTCTGTGGTGTGAGGTGGTATCTCATCATTGTTTTGATTTGCATCTCCCTGATGATTAGTGATGTGGAGTACTTTTTCATGTGTCTTTTGGGCATTTGTATTTCTTCTTTGTCAAAGTATCTGTTCATTTCTTCTCCCCATTTTTTGATGGGATTAGATTTTTTTTCTTGTAAAGGTCTGTCAGTGCCTTGTACATTTTGGAGATTAGCCCCTTATCTGATGGGTATTGGGTGAATAGTTTCTCCCACTCAGTGGGTGGCTCTTGTATCCTGGGCACTATTTCCTTTGAGGTGCAGAAGCTTCTCAGCTTAATATATTTCCATCTGTTAATCTCTGCTTTCACTTGCTTGGAGAGTGCAGTTTCCTCCTTGAAGATGCCTGTAATGTCCTGGAGTGTTTTGCCTATGTGCTGTTCTATGTATCTTATGGTTTGGGGTCTGATATCGAGGTCTTTAATCCATTTGGATTTTACCTTCGTACATGATGTTAGCTGGGGGTCTAAGTTTAATTTTTTGCAAGTGGCTATCCAATTGTGCCAACACCAAGAGGTGCTGTTGAAGAGGCTTTCCCTGCTCCATTTAGGATTTCCTGCTCCTTTGTCAAAAATTAGGTGATTGTATGTCTGGGGAACATTTTCTGAGTACTCAAGCCTATTCCACTGATCTGAGGGCCTGTCCTTATTCCAAAACCATGCTGTTTTGATAACTATTGCTTTAAACAGTTCGGGAAAGTAATTCCTCCCATATTATTTTTCCCAATGATTGCTTTAGCTATTCGAGGGTGATTATTGTTCCAAATGAATTTCAAAAGTGCCTGATCCACTTCTTTGAAGAATGTCATGGGTATCTTTAGAGGCATAGCATTGAATCTGTATAATGCCTTGGGGAGTATTGCCATTTTGATGATGTTAATCCTGCCAATCCATGAGCAGGGTATGCATTTCTATTTCCGTGTGTCCTCTCTTATTTCTTGGAGCAGAGTTTTATATTTTTCTTTGTATAGGTCCTTCACATTTTTAGTCAAGTTGATTCCAAGATATTCGAGTTTGAGTGGCACTATTGTGAAGGGGGTTGTTTTCTTAATGTCCATTTCATCCTTATTACTATTGGTGTATAGAAAGGCCATTGATTTTTGTGTGTTAATTTTTTAGTCTCCCACCTTGCTATATGAGTCTATTGTTTCTAGAAGCTTTTTGGAAGAGTCTTTAGGGTTTTCTAAGTAGAGTATCCTGTCATCTGCAAACAGTAAGAGCTTGACTTCTTCCTTTCCTATCTGGATTCCCTTGATATCTTTTTCTTGCCTAATCGCTATAGCAAGTAATTCCAATGCTATGTTGAATAGGAGTGGTGAGAGAGGACAGCCTTGTCTAGTGCCAGAATTTAGAGGGAAGGCTTTTAGTTTTTCTCCATTGAGGATATTTGCCACTGGTTTGTGGTAGATGGCCTTAACTATATTGAGAAAGGTTCTTTCCATTCCCATCTTGCTGAGAGTTTGGATCAAGAATGGGTGTTGGACCTTATCAAATGCTTTCTCTGCATCTATTGATATGATCATGTGGTTTTTATTTTTCTTGTTCTTGATGTAGTGTATTATGTTGATAGATTTACGGCTGTTAAACCATCCTTGCATTCCTGGGATAAAACCTACTTGATCGTAGTGGATGATCTTCTTAATGAGGCATTGAATCCTATTTGCCAGAATTTTGTTGAGGATCTTTGCATCTGCATTGATCAGCGATATTGGTCTGTAATTTTCTTTTTTGTAGCATCTCTGTCTGGTTTAGTTATCAAGGTGATGTTGGCTTCATAAAGCTATTTGGAAGTGTTTATGTTTGTTCAATTTCATGAAAGAGTCTTGCCAGGATTGGTAGTAGTTCCTCTTGGAAAGTTTGAAAGAATTCATTAGTGAATCCATCTGGGCCTGGGCTTTTGTTTTTGAGCAGACATTTGATTACCATTTAATTTTATCAATGGTGATGGGGGTGTTTAGATATGCTACATCCTCTTCCTTCAACCGTGGAAGATTATAAGAGTCCAAGAATTTATCCATTTCTTCCAGGTTCTCATTTTTAGTGGCATAGAGTTTCTCAAAGTAGTTTCTGATTGCCCTTTGAATCTCTGTTATATCAGTAGTGATCTCTCCTTTTTCATTTCTAATACGAGTTATCACGTTTCTCTCTCTCTCTTTCTTTGTTAGTTTTGCCAGTGGTCTATCAATCTTGTTTATTTTATCAAAAAACCAACTTCTGCTTTTCTTGATCTTTTGGATTGTTTTTTGGGTTTCCACTTCTTTGATTTCTGCTCTCACCTTTGTTATTTCCTTCTGTCTTCCGATTTTTGGGTCCTTTTGTTGAGCACTTTCTAGTTCTATTAGCTGTGTCATTAAGCTACTCAGGTAAGCTCCTTCTTCCTTCCTGATGTGTGCTTGAAAAGCTATAAATTTTCCTCTCAGTACTGCTTTTGCTGTGTCCCATAAGTTCTGATAGTTTGTGTATTGTCATTTGTTTCCAGGAACCTTTTGATTTCCTCCTTGATTTCATCTCGGACCCACTGGTTATTCAGTATGAGGCTGTTTAACTTCCAGTTGTTAAAGTGTTTCTTCTGAGTCCCTTTGGAATTCACAAATAATTTTAGAGCCTTGTGGTCAGTGAAGGTAGTCTGCAAAATTTCTATTCTCTTGATATTATGGAGGTATGTTTTATGTGTCAGCATGTAGTCTATCCTGGAGAATGTCCCGTGTACATTGGAGAAGAATGTGTATCCAGGTTTCTGGGGATGGAGTGTCCTATATATATATATCCACTAGGCCTCTTTCTTCCATTTCTCTCCTCAGGTCTAGTGTATTCTTGTTGGGTTTCAGTCTGGTTGACCTATCCAGTGTTGACAAAACAGTGTTGAGGTCCCCCACAATTATTTTGTTGTCATTGATATTATTTTTCAGATTTGTCAACAGTTGTATTAAATATTTTGCTGTCCCCTCATTCAGTGCATATATGTTTAGGAGAGTTATTTCTTCCTGCTCTACATATGCCTTGATTAATATAAAATGTCCATCTTTGTCCCTTACTACCTTCCTGAGTATAAAGTTTGCATTATCTGATATTAGTATGGCCACTCCAGCATTTTAATGGGTGTTGTTTGCTTGGATAATTTTTCTCCAGCCTTTTATTTTGAGTCTATGATTGTTCTGACTATTCAGGTGCATTTCTTGTAGGCAGCAGAAGGTTGGATTGAGTTTTTTGATCCATTTAGCCATTTATATCAAAATTTGGTGTGTCTTTTGGTTAGTCTTGTCTTAAATTAGGTCTTTCAGTTTTTCTCTTAAGACTGGTTTTGTTTCTGTAAAGTTTCTGAGCTGTTTTTTGTCTGTGAAGCCATGTATTCTTCTGTCAAACCGTAAAGTGAGTTTTGCTGGGTATAGTATTCTGGGTGAAGCATTCATTTCATTCAGTCTTGTCACAGTATCCCACCACTGCTTTCTTGCATTGAGTGTTTCTGGTGACAGGTATGCTGTAAATCTCAAGGATGCTTGCTTGAACGTAATTTCCCCTTTTGATCTTGCTGTTTTCAGAATTCTGTCTCTATCTGTGGGATTTGTCATTGTTACTAGGATGTGTCTTGGGGTGGTTTTTCTTGGGTCTCTTTTGGTTGGTACTCTTCGAGCATGCAGGATTTGATCACATATATTCTTTAGCTCTGGAAGTTTCTCTTTAATGATGTTTTTGACCGTTGATTCTTTCTGGAAATTTTCTACCTGGTTTTATGGGACTCCAATGATTCTTAATTTGTTTCTGATTATCTTATCATGGACTTCTATTTTCATCTGTTTTCATTCTTTGACTAATTTTTCCATTGTCTGTTCATTTGCTTTAAGTTTTTTTCCAATCTCTCCTGCTGTATGGAATTGTCATGTATCTCATCTTCCACAGCACCAAGTCTATTCTCAGCTTCTGATACCCTGTCCCAGAGCTTATCCATTTTGTCATTCACTTCGTTTACTGACTTTTTCAGGCCTGTTTTTTGACATGTCATTTTAGTTTGGAGTTTTGTGATTTCTGTCTTCATATTTTCTTGGTTCTTATTAGTGTTCTGTTCAACTTGATCCATGGTTTCTTTGAGTTCGTTGAGTATATTCCATATTGCTAATCTAAAGTCCTTATCTGAGAGGTTGATTAGTTGGTTGGTCATTATCTGGTCATCAGAATTGTCATCTTCATTCTCTATGTCTGATGCTGGCCTGCGTTGATTTCACATTGTCACACTTGTATTGTGGGTTTTTTTTTACGTGTTGTGGTGGTATTCATTGGCTATATGATGCAAGCAGCACACTGCTTTGGCTCCGCCCTTTCTGGATGGGCTGACTTGCCTCTACGGGGGGTGGGGGGAGTCCTCCGTGGATGAAGCCTCACACTGGATTAAATCTTAGGCCCAAGCATGCAACAGAGAAGACAGCCTGGAGAGAAATGTTTGTTTTTGTGATATAGCACAGTTCTTAGTTTGATTTTTTCTTCTTGTTGCGATGACATACTTTTCTTTGAAAGAGCGCTCGGTCGCGTAGCGAAGCGAAATGGCCATTCTCTGCTGGAGCCTTTTTTCGGCCCACTCCCAAGAGTTACACGCAAGAGGACTGTAGACAGACATACACAGCTAGCACTCACAGTTTTTCACAGTTGGGCGCCACTGGGCAGGCGTAGTTTCATGGATTTTCCCAGCCTAATGTCACAAACAGGGGACCCGGCTTCTGCAAAAGCTAGCCGGTTTTATGTTCTGGAGTCCCGCCCTGAAAATGGCCTCTGGGAGAGTGAGTTTTCTGGAGCCTCTTTTCGGCCCACTCTCAAGAGTTTCACGCAAGAGGACAGTAGACAGACATACACAGGTAGCACTCTTAGTTTTTCATCGTTGCGCCCCACTGGGCAGGCGTAGTTTCCTGGATTTTCCCAGCCTGATGTCACAAACAGGGGACCCGGCTTCTGCAAAAACTAGCTGGTTTTTATGTTCTGGAGTCCCGCCCTGTATATGGCCTCTGGGAGAGTGAGTTTTCTGGAGCCTCTTTTTGGCCCACTCCCAAGAGTTTCACGCAAGAGGACAGTAGACAGACATACACAAGTAGCACTCATAGTTTTTCATAGTTGTGCCCCAGTGGGCAGGCGTAGTTTCCTGGATTTTCCCAGCCTGATGTCACAAACAGGGGACCCGGCTTCTGCAAAAGCTAGCCGGTTTTTATGTTCTGGAGTCCCGCCCTGAAAATGGCCTCTGGGAGAGTGAGTTTTCTGGAGCCTCTTTTCGGCCCACTCCCAAGAGTTTCACGCAAGAGGACAATAGACAGACATACACAGGTAGCACTCACAGTTTTTCACAGTTGTGCCCCACTGGGAAGGTGTAGTTTCCTGGATTTTCCCAGCCAGATGTCACAAACAGGGGACCCGGCTTCTGCAAAAGCTAGCCGGATTTTATGTTCTGGAGTCCCGCCCTGAAAATGGCCTCTGGGAGAGCGAGTTTTCTGGAGTCTCTTTTCGGCCCACTCCCAAGAGTTTCACGCAAGAGGATAGTAGACAGACATACACAGGTAGCACTCACAGTTTTTCATAGTTGGGCCCCACTGGGCAGGCGTAGTTTCCATCTCTGGGTATTATTTTAATAATGTTCTTAATTTTTCTTAAAACCCATAGATGAGTGAGACTATTTTGTGTCTAGATCTCTGCCTCTGACCTATTTCACTCTGCATAATAGATTCCATATACATCCTCATATAGGAAAATTTCATTATTTCATCTGTCCTGACGACAGTATAGTAATATATTGTGTATATGTACTACAATTCCTTTAGACATTCATCTTTTGAAGGACATTTTGGTTGTTTCCAGAGTCTGGCTATTGTAAATAGCACTGCAATGAATATAGGTGAGAGGAGGGTAATTTTGAATTTTTATTTTCCTTGGAGTGTGTTCTTATATCCCTAGGAGTGGTACAGATGGATCATATGGGAGCTCAATTTCCAGTTTTTTGAGGAATCTCCATATAGTTTTCTATAAAGGTTGGACTAGAGGAGATTCCCACCAGCAATGAATGAGAGTTCCTTTCTTTCCATGTTCCTGCCAGCACTGATTGTTCTTGTTTTCTGTGATGCGTGCCAGTCTCTGTGGTGTGAGATGGTACCTCATTGTTATTTTGATTTGCATCTCACTGATGATTAGTGATGTGGAGCATTTTTCATGTGACTTTTGTCCATTTGAATTTCTTCTTTGAGGAAATGTCTGTTTTGAATGAGGTTAGTTTTTTTTTTTCCTTTTTAAGTTCTGTCAGTACTTTGTATATTTTCGATATTAGCCCCTTATATGATGGGTATTGGGTGACTAGTTTCTCCCATTCAGTGGATGGCTCTTGTATCCCAGGCACTATATCCTATGAGGTGCAGAAGCTTTCAGTCTAATGTAGTTCCTTCTGTTTATCTCTGTTTCCACTTGTTTGCTGAGTGCTGTTTTCTCCTTGAAGATACCTTTAATCTCAATGTCATGGAGTGTTTTACCTACATTTTGTTCTATATACCTTGTGGTTTCAGACCTGATATCAGGTCTTTAATCCATTTAGATTTGATCTTTTTGGTAGATGAGGGTCTGAGTAAACTTTTTTGCAAGTGGCTAACCAGTTGTATCAACAACACTTGTTGAAGAAGCTTTCCTTGCTCCATTTTGCATTTCTTTCCCCTTTATTAAAGATTAGTTGATTGTTTGCCTGGGGAACATTCTCTGAATTCTCAACTCTGTTCCACTGATGTGAGGATCTTTATTCCAATACCGTACTTTTTTAATAAGTATTGCTTTGTAATACAATTTAAAATTGGGGAAATTAATGCCTCCTATATTTCCTTTTCCAAGAATTGCTTTATCTATTTGTGGGTGTTTATTGTTCCAAATGAATTTCAGGAATGTTTGATCCACTTCTTTGAAGAATGTCATGGGAATCTTTAGAGGGATTTCATTAAATCTGTGCAATGCTTTGGGGAGTATTGCCATTTTAATAATATTGATCTTGCTGATTCTTGATCAGGGTATGAAGACATGATACATTATAACTTCATTATGGCAAGAAAGGAGAGATCATAAGTTTCACAATTTAAGATTTATTTTTATATTCAACTAGGAAATAGGAAAGCCTCAATGAGAAAATGACATTTCAAAAAGGACAAAGAATATTTCTAATCTCAACAAAGATTTGGGCCATGGTTTGAGGCAGATAACTTCCAGAGACAGAGGACTGGCACAGCAAACAAAATTGGTGTTATAGTGTGTATAGGGGTAAAAGATGAGACTTATATATTGGAAAGAAATCTGGAACTATCTACTTGAACTGTACAATAAACTTTAACTTCTTTAACATCTGAGTTTTATATGCATATATTTCATATTCTTCTTAAAAACTCATAAGCTTAGAAATAAATCCACTTTTGTGGTAACAGTAACATAATACAAACACATCTCTCCAATTTGTCTTTTTCACATTTTATTTTTTATATCCTAAGGTCTCAATACTAACTCCTAAATCAGATATTTTGAGAGAAAATCTTTTGATAACAAAGAAAAAACCGAATGGATCTACATTCACCTTAAAAACCTGTCTTTCTGTATAGCAAAATTAGTTTAATTTAAAAAAATAGTAACACAAAAATGGCAGAAGATATGTGAAGATACTATATAATATGTGATTGATTATTATTATATGCATACAACTCAATGACAAAAATCTGATTAAAATTGGAAGTATAATTGGGCCACTAGAGGACACTGTATCTCCTGAACTTCACACTTTCCTAATCTGAGATCTGTAGCTGGAAACCATGTCTTCTTGCTGTGATTAATACTATATAATTTCTTTCTGGGTTTCTCTGGAACTGTACATCAATGTCTTCTTGTTGTCTTGGCTTTCTTTAGTCTCCCCTAACCTGGACATGTGCATGTGGGTGAGAACCCTGCTGTACTGCCATCTGTCTGGGAGTAGAAGAGGAAGTAAAGAAAGAGGTTCCCAGACTGGGGATTCCTTTTAGATAGTTCTATCTCTCCTGCCACCAGTCATCACATCATAAATTTTGACTGGATACAAATTAAACTTGTGACCCACCATTCTATCCTACTATATTCTATCCCACTATATCCTACTGTATATATATACCAGTGGTGCCAATTCTAGTTTAGGAATGTTAGACAACAAGAAATGTGATCTTCTTGATAGGCTAAAAACTTATGTCATTTGAACCATTGGTTTAGAAAAATAAGATTGCCAGAGCCAGAGAAATACAGTGTTAGGGTGCTTGCCCTGCAATGTGAGTATGGTTAGGAGGAGTTATGGTTAGGTAGGAGTTACCAATGAGCACTGCCAGATGTGGCTAACAACAGGAGGAAGGAAGGAAGGGAGGGAGGAAGGAAGGAAGGGAGGGAGGAAGGAAGGAAGGAAGGAAGGAAGGAAGGAAGGAAGGAAGGAAGGAAGGAAGGAAGGAAGGAAGGAAGGGAAGGAAGGAAGGGAAGGAAGGGAAGGAAGGAAGGAAGGGAAGGAAGGAAAGGAAAGAAGGAAGGGAAGGAAGGAAGGAAGGAAGGAAGGAAGGAAGGAAGGGAAGGAAGGAAAGGAAAGAAGGAAGGAAAGGAAAGGAAGAAAAGGAAGGAAGGAAGGAAGGAAGGAGAGGAGAAGAGGGAGATGAGGGAGGGAAGAAAGAAGGGAGGAAGGGCGAGAGGGAGGGGGGAAAGAAATAAAGGAAAGAAATGCCTTGCACATGGTAGAAGTGATGCACAGAATTGAGTTGATGGGATGAAAGTTTGAAAGGAAGGTCATGGGAATCTCCAAAGGAGTTAGGTGGGTACACTGGTGTTGTATACTGGTAATGGTTATGGTGTGGAATTATGTGAGAGAGAACCATAATGAAAGTGTTATAAGTTACACAATCTCAAATAAAATAATCAAATGATTTATTACTACATTAAAAATAAAATAAGTTGCCTTATTTCTGAAAGTTAAGATATTTTATAATAAATTAGAATTCTGTGCCTGAGCTGTGGCACAGCCGTAGGGCATTTGCCTTGCATGTAGCTCACCTAGGATGGACCATGGATCTTGGTTTGATCCCCTGGCATTCCATATGGTCCCCCAAAACAGGAGCGATTTCTGAGCACAAAGCCAGGAGTAACCTTTGAGTGTCACCGGGTGTAGCCCAAAACAAAACAAAAAAGTTAAAATTCTGAACTAGGTGATAGAAATTCTTAGCTCGATAGGAAGTATTATAATATCTATATTAGTGAATGTCACTATTATAATACCCAGTGAAAATTTAATCCTTATATGTTTTTCAGATCAAAGAAATTCTTAAGGTTGAAAGAATTTTTCCCCTATATTTTGGCATTGAATTTAACCTGAGTTATTTTCTCTCAAGGTTAGGAAAGTTTGGACAGAAGTTTTTGTCTGTCACCCTGTGGCTAAAATAGCATATTTGTTACGACACCTAAAATCTTTAATTATTCAGCCACACTGGTGAAAATGTATGCATAGTCTCATGCATGGTGTTGTTTTAAATGAAATGGTGGACAAAATTATCATTAAAGGTATATCTTTTATATTAAACAAGTTATTTTTTGTCAAAGTATAGGAATCTAGTTTTGCCCTAATAAAACATAAAATCTTTTTCACCGGCATGAGCCTTCATTCTTCTCAAAGGCTCTGTTTGTGGTGGGCTCAGCTGTGCTTGGTTCAGCCTGATAGACCATCTCTGTTAACTCTAAGCTATCAGCATATTGTCATTTAATGCCAAAGTTTATGCTTTTCCATTAATGATGCAATTATACAGAAAAACGTGGTCTCAGTATTGGTTCTCCAGAATTACACACTACATATTATTTGACTGTCTATAGAAGATAGAAGTTTGAGAAAGAGCAGTTGCACGATGTAGCTCATCAGACTGAATGATGTAGTCCTCAACAACCTGCTTGGAAATTAGATTTGATAGTAAAATTCAAATGATGATGCGATTAAGTTATTTTCTTACCCTTAAACTTGAAAAAGGAGGAAAATAGAGTATTTTTATTTTCCCTTTGTATTAAGATGCTTGAGGTTAAGAAACTTTCATTTCCAGTGAAATTAAAATATATGAGGGGAAGGATTTGATGGCAATTTCCTGCTATATAATATTTTATATCCCTTAACTTGCTGTCTCCCTCTTGCTTATTACTGACAAAATTGATACTAGTTGGCTGCTACCTCAGAGAACTGAGAATGGGGCTAGATGTGAG
This sequence comes from Suncus etruscus, assembly GCF_024139225.1. NCBI lineage: Eukaryota > Metazoa > Chordata > Mammalia > Eulipotyphla > Soricidae > Suncus > Suncus etruscus. The sequence goes on along the minus strand of NC_064854.1, from coordinate 68,431,399 downwards.
GCAATTTGGGATTCTTTTCAAAAAAGTCAACAAATAAAGCCTGTCTCTAATACAGGTGGGGGTTGGGGAAGGAAAGAGATGGGGCATTGGTGATGGGAAGGTTGCATGGTGAAGGGGTGTGTTCTTGTTATGACTGAAACCCAACTACAGTTATGTTTGTAATCATGGTGTTTAAATAAAGAACTTATTTTTTAAACGAATTATAGTAAAGCTGTTAAAATAAAAATGATAAATCAAAAGTAAAAAAAAGAAAAAAAAAGAAATGTGAGAGAGAAAGCGAAACACATAAAGGACCAAAAAGTGCAGGAATCTGGAATGGAGGCACAGTCAAGATGGTACATATTTGGAAATTAAACAGCTTCTTAGAGAGTCAAGAAATAACACTCTTAGTCTGGGACGGGGATTAGCAAGGGAGAGACATTTTTCCCCTTGTATTTTTGCTGATTTTGTGGGTACCATCTGCAAGAGTTTAGTACTTGCATTTGGGACAGACCATTTATGACAGTTTACCAGTAGAGTGAAACTTACTTTTATAAATTTCACCTAATTGCAGTTAAACAGCTTAGTTCAGTAACTAATTGTAGTTATTCATTCAAGTTCATTATTTAAAAGGAAATAGCAATTCTAATAGCATTAATGTAGGATCAGGAAGTCAGAAAGTAGGAGAAATAAATGTTGTATAATTTGAACAGCAAAGAAGATCTTAAAGTCACTTAGGTCTGTGAAATTCTGAGGGAAAAAAGTCTAGAAAGGGTTTGGGCCTAAATGTTTCTGGTAGACTTTTATTGTTGTGATAGTGTATGAGAAAGGTGATTGCAGTGATGTATCTTAGCACTTCTTTTTTTTTTTTTTTTTTTTTTTTGGTTTTACGGGCCACACCCGTTTGATGCTCAGGGGCTACTCCTGGCTAAGTGCTCAGAAATTGCCCCTGGCTTGGGGGGAACCATATGGGATGCCGGGGGATCGAACCGCAGTCCTTCCTTGGCTAGCGCTTGCAAGGCAGACACCTTACCTCTAGCACCACCTCGCCGGCCCCAGCACTTCTATAATTAATCTTACTATATTTTCTTAGTTATTTATTCTAAAACTACATACATTTTTGTAATTTGGGTATCCTGGGTATGTAGCACTGCATTGAGCATAAGTATGCATTACATCTTTTTAATTAATGTTTTTGTACTTTTAGGATAGAGAATTTTTTTAGATAAAATAATTATTTAGTATCATTTATATGTTGAAATTCCATACACAGTAAATGCTTAAGCATATATTACATATATTTATACATCACATTACTTAGCAACAGTTTACCATTTTTATTTTAGCCAGGGGTGGCGAACAAGTTCGACACAAAGCCAAAATTTTTAAACGGTGAGAGTCAGAGAGCCACACCATGCAGTGACCTGCCAAAACAGACAAACACACAAAAGCATATAATTTTAACAAAAACACATTAAACACATATTCCTTTTTGCCATTTTGAGTGAGGGTAAAAATCCTGCAGTGATGGTGAGGGTGTGCTGCATCCTCCAGACTAAGAACTAATGGCAAGATGTGACCCAACATGTGACACACGGGTTCCCGCTGCTGGCCCGTGCAGTTGTTTCCAAGGGATGGGAGACGGGATGACGCAGCCTGGGGGTGGGACTCCGTGCTCGGAGATCTCTCCTCTCAGGTCCCTCCTCAAAAGCAGCAGAACAAAATCCAAACTTGGCAAAGATCCACAGTATACAAAATAATGATAAGAGGCAAAGAGCTGCATTAATATTGGCCGGGAGCTGCATGCAGCTCAAGAGCCGCGTGTTTGCCACCCCTGATTTTAGCTATAGTACTTCTTTATTTTATTTAATTTTGTTTGTTTGGTTTTTGTTTTTGGGTGTACTTAATTCAGCTATAATTAAGAGTTACTTTTTTTCTAAAAGGTCATTTCTGGATAGGCTTAGGGGACCATATATATGGGATACAAGAGATTAAATCTTGGTTTGCCACACATAAGGCAAGTCCCTACCTATTTGGCTCTATAGTACTATTATAGTGTTAAACAGAAGAATTTAAAAATAAAGTAATTTATATATAATTTAATTAAAGTAATTGATTCTACTTTTCTAAACAGTGAATCTCCTTGTAAAAATATTTACTAGGTTAGTGACATAAAATTTGAAATTTTCCTATATCTTGAACAACTTTAATTCAATGTGACTTTACTAAGTCAGAGATGGTAGAATCTTAAAACACATGTACACATACATACAAGAGTGATATTTAAAAAAGGATGAGAGAGAATGAGAGTGAAAGAGAGCGAAAGAGAGAGAGAAAAAAAAGAAGAGTTGGGTGAAGGGAACTATGGACATTGGTAGTGGGAAATGAACATGGGTGAAGGGTGATGTACATACTAAAACTGAAATCCAATCATGTACTCAACTTTGTAATCATGGTGTTTAAATAAAAGGGGAAACCTGCTCTTTTATAAATAAACATCAACTCATAAGGAAAAGGAATCTACTTTTTCTTTTATTTATTTTATTTTATTTTATTTTGGTTTTTGGGTCACACCTGGCAGTGCTCAGGGGTTACTCCTGGCTGTCTGCTCAGAAATAGCTCCTGGCAGGCACGGGGGACCATATGGGACACCGGGATTTGAACCATCCACCTTTGGTCCTGGATCGGCTGCTTGCAAGGCAAACACCGCTGTGCTATCTCTCCGGGCCCTTTCTTTTATTTTTTTAAAGGTAAAGTTTCCTCTTGAGTTTCTCAAGATTTCTGAACCAGTGGAGTAGGGAGCAATGTGGTTGGATCTACAAAAATTACGTTAAATGAAGTAAGCCAGAAGATGCAGGATAACCACAGAATTACAAAAACTTAATTCAAATGGATCAGAGATCTTGTTACAAGATCTGAATTTACAGGAGCAGAGCAGTAGTACAGCTGGTGGGGAGTTTGCCTTGTACTTGGCTGATCAGGGTTCAATTCCCAGCATATCATATTCCTAGCAACCCAAGCAGTGCCAGTAGTAATCCCTGAGCATCACTAGATATTTCCCAAAACAAAAATAATAAACAACTAAAAGGAATGAAATCATAAAGTTCATTAAGAACATAGAACTCTCAAATATTGACCAAAAAGATTTTTCTTTATTGATTCAACCGCATTGACAAATAAAGCAAAAGCATAATTAAAAGGGGACCATGTCAAACAAATCAGGATTTCTCTACTACTTTACTCTTATTAAGGCTATAACCTGGTCTTACTTCCTTTGGCTTATGATTATGAACTATTGGGTCCACTTTGAAGGTAATTCTGGAAATTTGGGGGTTTTATTCCTAGCAAAGAACTATCTTTGATAGTTTTTTTCTGCTTAACACGGGATAGGAAAAGAAAGGAATATTATCATTCTCTACTAATAATCAAGTTTATTTGTATATTTTAAGATAGTAATAAAGTATGGGAAATTTCTTTAGCACAAATTATAAGTCATAATTCTGGTAAATTCATTTAGTTCTTAGTTTCAGCAGGATAATAGCAGCCCATAACCTCAATAATGCTAAGCTACATAAATGTAAATTTATCATCTATTCTAATTAAGAGATTATTGAAATAAATTGTTATTATTTTAGCATATGGTATGTTTATAGTCTAATTAGCACTTCACTTTTAAAAGTATTACATAATCCAGTAATTACTCAACTATTTTTTTTATTTATAGTGATATTGAATTAGGGACATTCCCACCACTAATGTTGTCTTCTCTCTACCCCTGTTCCCAGCATGCATCCCATATCTCCCTCCTTTGCTCCTGGATGCTAGTATGAGTGGTCCCCATGTGTCTAGCTTGTTGTAGATTGGGCATCAAATCTGTTCTCTGACCCTAATAGGATGGGTCTGAGCTCTTAAGGACTGGTTGAATAAAGATAAATAATTAGCTTAGATATAGCTTAAGCAAAATAGGAATGAAGAGCAAACGATAAGAGAGGAGAACAGAAAAATAGGTAAATATAGTAAAAATAAGGTAAAAAAATTAATGAACTAAGAGAGATTGGGTCAATGTGTTGAGGTGGGAGGTTTTCCCAGTTTCTAGGCATTTCATCAGTGATGGGGTTGGGCCTTCCTATGTGAGAGTTTCAAGGTTAGATAATGTCTGGTGCAATTTAGAATACACATAGGTTTCACGACTTGAGTACTAAACAATGTGTTAATGAGGCCTATCTATGTAGGTGGCTACCCTATGTAGTGTTGCCCTCTGCATCTTATGTATTGAAATTCCTTTCCTAAAGAGAAAGTAACATTGTGGGTTTTATTTTACATAAATTGAATTGATGAGGAGGACGCAAAAGAGGTAGAAGAAGAAAGGGGAGAAAGAACTAGTGAGAAGAGAGAAAAGAGAGAGAAAGGAAATGTTAATTTGCCCATACGTGTTTGATGAGTAGGTCCTGTAATATACGTCTGTGGTTTGCAGTTGACTGTTTTAGTGGTCTGGATGGTCACATACTTCTGGTCCTAATAGAGGCTATAAACCAGAGAAAAAGGGTATATTGGAATGTTTTATCAAGACACTTTCATAATGCAAACTGAATATGGTATCTAGTGTGACTGAGCACCGATGTGTCAAATTAGGGTGTCCACCCTTTGTATCCAAGAACCCCTGTGGACAGAAAAGATGAGAGATTATTTTAAATCTAATAGGATTTAGGCATAAAAACACATTGTTATGAAATGCTTCCACTGGAGTCTCTGGCTTCCAATCATATTCTTCACCTCTAACAGGGTATAAGATCCCTAAGACATTATTATAGGCCTGTTCAGTAAAAGGCTGATTACATACCAGTTTGCTCTAAGCCGCTGTTTTTATTGTTACTGGTTTCTTTGTGGTATAATGGATAATTGAGGTTTTGTGCTGTTCCTCTTCCACTTGTTTTGGACACTACTCCCCAGTAAATGTTGACAACTACAGTGCTTGGAGTTTCTACCCTATTAGACCGTTGTGTTTGTTCAAGGATTATTACATGTACATATGATGTATATTCTAAGTCCCTCAGAAAAGTACTATCATTCTGTGGTTATCCTTCATCTTCTGGCTTACTTTATTTAACATAATATTTTTGTAGATCCAGCCACATTGCTCCAAAATCCATGATTACATCATTTCGAACTGCTATATCGTATTCTGTTGTGTATAAATACCACATTTTCATGATCCACTCATCTGTTGTTGGACATCGAGGTTGGTTACAAATCTTGGCTATTGTACTGAGTGCTGCGATAAATAATGGAGTGCACACATATTTTCGGATGAGTGTCCTTCTGACTTGGGAACAGATACCCAGATGAGCAATAGCTGGGTCACATGGCAGCTCAATTCTGAGTTTACTGAGCACTCTCCACACTGTTTCCCATAGGGGTTGGACCAGGCAGCATTCCCACCAGCAGTGGATGAGAGTTCCTTTCTTACCATAAACCCACCAACAGAGATTGTTCCCATTATTTTTGATGTGAGCCATCCTCACTGGTGTAAGGTGGTACCTCCCTGTTGTCTGGATTTGGATTTCCCTAATGATGAGGGAAGGTGAGCATGTTTTCATGTGTCTGTTGGCCATCTTTCGTTCTTCCTCAGAGAAATGTCTATTTCTTCCCCCCATTTTTTTAATGGCTTTATTAGATTTTTTTGGAGCTCACCTTTCTGAGTGCTATATATATACTAGATATCAGCCCTTTATCTGATGTGTTGAGTGCAAAAATTTCTTTCCCATTCCATTAACTGTCTTCTAGTATTATGTAGGGTCTCTTCTGCCTTGCAGAAACTTTTTAGTTTGATGTAGTCCTATTTATTTAGGTTTGATGCTAAAGTTCTTGACTTTGGCATTTTATTCTCAAAGACTTTTGATATATAGGTCTTCAAGTGTTCTGCCTATTTCTTTCTCAATAAACTTTATAGATTTGGGTCTGATTTCAAGGTCTTTAATCCACTTTGAGTTGACATTTTTGTAAGATGTGAAGTATGGGTCTATTTTTAATTTCTTACAGGTGGTTATCCAGTTATTCAAACACTATTTGTTAAAGAGACTGTCTTTGTTCCATTTCAAGTTTTTGGCTCTTTTGTCAAATATTAGTTGACTGTATATTTGGAGGTATATCTCTGGATATTCTGTTCTAACCCACTGATCTGAGACTCTCCCTTTGTTCCGGTAACATGGTGTTTTGATCACTGTGGTTTTATAATAAAGTTTCAGGTTAGGTAAACAGATGCCTCCCAACTTCTAATTTTTCAGTAAGTACTTGGCTAACCTGGGTCTTTTGTGGTTCCAGATTAATTTTATAATTGATTGTTCATCCTAGGATGAAACCCATTTGATCATGTTGTATAATCTTTTTGATACATTGTTGGATTAGTTTGCTAAGACACATCCTCAAAAAAGAAATACAAAAGACCAAAAGACACATGAAATAGTGCTCCACATCACTAATAATCAGGGAGATGCAAATCAAACAGCAGTGATGCATCATCTCACACCACAGAGCCTGGAACACATTGCAAAGAACAAAAAATGCTGGCACGCATGTTGAGAGAAGGGAAATATCATTCACTGCTGATGAAAATTTTGGCTAGTCCAGCCTTTCTGGAAAGCAATATGGATATTCTTCAAAACATTGAAAATTGACCTACCATATCATCCAGCTATACTACTCCTAGGGCTATACTCTAGGAATACAAAAAACAATACAAAAGTGCCTTCTGCACACCTATATTCATTGCAGCACTATTACAATAGCCAGAAAAAAACCTAGATATTTGACAACAAATGAATGGCTAAAAAACTGTGATACATATACACAATGGAATACTCTGCAGCCATTAGGAGTGATGAAGTAATGAAATTATCCTATACATGATGGACACGAAAACTATTATGCTGAGTGAAATAAGTCAAAGGATTAGAGATGGACACAAAATAGTTTCACTCATCTATGGCATTTAAGAAAAATAAAGACATTATTTTAATAACCCCAAGAGAAAATAGAGATGAGGGCTGGAATGACCGGGCCATGATATGAAGTTTACCACAAAGAGTGGTGAGTGTAATTAGAGAAATAATTACACTAACCAATATCATGACAATGGTAATAGTGAGAGAATACAGGTAGGGGATAAGGGAGGAGGGTGATGGAGGCATCGGTGGTGGGAATGTAGCACTGGTGAATGGGTGTGTTTTTAAAAAAATAATGATGGGAATATTTGAATATTTATATATCATTCATTATATTAAATATGTTACATATATTTAATTATATATATATCTATTTATTTATTTAAAAATTTGTTATTATATAGGATATTAAATATATACATATATTTAATATATACATATATTTAATTATATAAATATATCTTTATTTCTATATTTATATATATTTATGTATTTAATTATATTAATTAAACTATATGTTACATATATTATAATATATGTAATTATATTACATATATTACAATATAGTTTTTCAAATATATTATACATGTAAAGATAATACATTAAATATATCAATATTTAAATATGTAATATATTATATTCAATATATTAATATTTAATATTTATTACTTCATTTTACTAGGTTAGATATTTAAATTTAAAGAAAATCCATTGGTTCAATTTTAATATTTTAAAATAATTGAATCCCAATCTTGTAAAATGTATAAGACAAATTTTATATTATGTTCCTCTGACTTGATCCTTACCATAGAAGTTACTTTTTCTATTTATATATTTTATTTACTACAATTAAAATCCGTCTACTGGCTTTGCATCTTTTTTGTTTGTTTGTTTGTTTAGTTTTGTTTTTTGGGCCACACCTGGTGACACTCAGCGGTTACTTCTGGCTCTGAGCTCAGAAATCTCTCCTGGCTCAGGGGACCATATCGGACACCAGTGATGGAATCAGCCGCTTGCAAGGCAAAAAAACCTACCTCTGGGGTCAGAGAGATAGCATGGAGGTAAGACGTTTGCCTTCTATGCAGAAGGTCATTGGTTCAAATCCCAGCATCCCATATGGTCCCCCAAGCCTGCCAGGAGCGATTTCTGAGCATGGAGCCAGGAGTAACCCCTGAGTGCTGCTGGGTGTGACCTAAGAACCAAAAACCAAAACCAAAGCAAACAACCTACCTCTCTGCCACCGCTCAGGCCCTCTTTTTGCATCACTTTGAAAAGGCAGGCTTCATTTTCTGCATGAGTCCTCTATTCATATTTCCTGATTTTTAAGTTTAAATAGCATTTTACAAAAAGCCTCAGATTATGAGTGGATGACACATGGAATGTGACAAACATCTTGGTAATTTAGTAACAGAATAGATATTACTCATTTTCATTTTAGAAGGCTTTCTGGGTAAGGGCTGCATGCCCTAGGAATATTTTGATTAGACTGTGACCATTTTGTTCTACCTGTATTCTTGCAGGAGCACTTTCTGATGTCCTTATCCTTCTAGAAATCCAGGGAGAGATGCAAGAATTGGCAGTTCTTTCCTTCTTTTTCAGTCCCCCTTTCTAGGTTCTGCTTTTTCCTAAACGCATTTTTTTCTGCCTTGTTGGCAACAGGACTGTGGGTTTATTCTGAGTTTTCTTTATTTTTATCTTTCTAAAGGAGTTCTGATTCTATGAATAAAGTCTTTAAAAACTTAAGATGAACATGAAAGACATGAAGTGCACTGCAGGAACATCATTTTGCTTCTCATATTCCATGGATCAATACTGGCTTTTGGTCTGAAAATAGTAAAATAACACCAACTTCCCTCTTTTTTATGTAATGGTATTAAAATAGTATTAAAACTATCATAGCAATACTATGTTTTTGAATGTTTAAAAGATTAAAAAGAAATTTATTTAATCATCCATTGTATTATATAAAATATAAATATTTTGAATATTATATTACATATACTGATTTCAACTCATTACAATTTTTTGTACGACAGTGCTCAGGATTTGCTCACAGGAATTATTCCTGACAGATTTCAGTTGACCACAGACATGCTAGGAATCAAAGCCAGGTCAGGTGTATTTAAGGAAAGTGACTACTTGCTATACTATTACCCTTTTGGATCTAATTTTAATTTTGTGATTATCATTAAGGATCTGTATATATTATATTCCATATTTCTGATACATGCTTTGATTTTTTGAATAGTATATTTCAGAATTATTTGTATTTTGCGGTATAACTCTATGATCTTTAAATTTTTTTTTTTTGGTTTTTTTTTTTTTTTTTTTGGTTTTTGGGCCACACCCGGTAACGCTCAGGGGTTACTCCTGGCTATGCGCTCAGAAGTCGCGCCTGGCTTGGGGGACCATATGGGACGCCGGGGGATCGAACCGAGGTCCGTCCAAGGCTAGCGCAGGCAAGGCAGGCACCTTACCTCTTTGCGCCACCGCCCGGCCCCTAAATTTATTTTGTATTTTGTGAGGCCAGTCTTGAGACACTCATGACTTTCTCCTTGATATGAGCTTAGGAATTACTCTTCAGATCCAGTGGACCATATTGGGTACCTAGTACTTAACTTTGGTAGGACATGCGCAAGGCAAGTGCCCTACCCACTGTACTACCACTCTGCCCTTCCCAAATTGTACTTATCTAGATTTAACTTGTAGGAAGTAAATGATACTTTGTCTATCTATAGTTATAATAAAGAAGAATTAAAGATATAATTTTGTCACTACCTAATTCAATGTCTTTTTAATTCATCCTGAGCTCTTTCTAACATTATGGTGAATGTAAGCTTATTGAAATATGGCTGTAAAAAATAGAATTCATCTTTCAGTCACCTACCAATAAATCCATACATTTTTAAAATAATTTATCACCTATTATTAGAAATGTTTATGTTATAAGCTAAATTTTTACAAATTTCTGAAAAGCTGGAATATATGTCAGAATTGGAATGCAAAATAATTTAATTTCTAGAACTGAGTTGTCCTTCATACAGATTGTTTTTAATATTATCTTCCTGGCCTTGATCTGCTTGATTGTGTAGTCCTAGATCTAAAAACTTAGAATCTCCTTTACTCTGCCTCTATACTAAACTTCTTTTTTTTTCTATTTAAACACCTTGATTACATACATGATTGTGTTTGGGTTTCAGTCATCTAAAGAACACCACCCATCACCAGTGCAACATTCCCATCACCAATGTACCAAGTCTCCCTCCTCCCCACCCGACCCCCACCTGTACTCTAAACAGGTTCTCCATTTCCCTCATACATTCTCATTATTAGGACAGTTCAAAATGTAGTTATTTCTCTAACTAAACTCATCACTCTTTGTGGTGAGCTTCCTGAGGTGAGCTGGAACTTCCAGCTCTTTTCTCTTTTGTGTCTGAAAATTATTATTGCAAGAATGTCTTTCATTTTTCTTAAAATCGTGTACATCCCTGTATAGGAAAATTTCATGACTTCATCTCTCCTGACAGCTGCATAATATTCCATTGTGTATATGTACCACAGTTTCTTGAGCCATTCATCTGTTGAAGGGCATCTTGGTTGTTTCCAGAGTCTTGCTATGGTAAATAGTACTGCAATGAATATAGGTGTAAGGAAGGGATTTTTGTATTGTATTTTGTATGTATACTAAACTTCTAACTTCATCAAGAAATGTGCTACACCCCTTTAATACTCAATATTTCAAACATCCCACAGCCCAGTCCATTCTTTGATTATGGTATGGGATTCCCATTATTTTTCCTACATGATATTCTGATATTCAACAAAAGGTACCATATTCTACGCAAGAATTTCTTATTACCAGATTACAGCTCATGCTTATCACATCATTAGTTTTCTTCTTCATCACATTCTTTCTTATCAATATTAAAGTATGAATATCAAATTAGTATCTTTATATTCACTTGTAAGATGGTGTATAAATTACAACTTGACCCTGTAACCAAGATGTGTAAGATTCTTGCCTCTTCCATACTCATAACTGTGGTTGGTCTGACATTGAATTCTCAAATCTACAATATTTTATGTTGAAATTATGTGAATCTGGGGCCAGAGAGATGATGCAGCAGTAGGGCATTTGCCTAGCATACACTAATCTAAGACGGACTGTGGTTTGATCCCCCGGTGACCATATGGTCTTTCAAGCCAGGAGTGATTTCTGAGTGCAGAGCCAAGAGTAACCCTTGAGAGTCACCAGGGCCCAAAAACAAAACAAAACAAAAAAAATTATGTGAAACTTATTTATCTCAGTAATCAGGAAGAGTTCAAATCTGATTCAGTTTGAATGCCACATATATGTTGCACAATTTCTTATATTTACTTGTTGAGTGGGGAAAGGTTCCTTTTATGTTTCAATACTCTTATTGTAACTAAGATCCTTTGAGACACAGGCATTAGAATTCATATTTGCATTTTCATTGGGCAGATGATTTAAGTGTGTATTTAATAGATGGATTTTGTGAGATATGTGATATTTGGTGATCTCAAATTAAAATAAAATTAAAATAAAAATTAAAATATTTAATTTAGCATAATTAAATATTAGACCTTCTGTGCAATCATTGTCCTCCTGTAATAACCATAATATAGCTTGTCTCTTTTATGTTACTAATTATTAATATATTTCAAAAGGAATTATGCATATCAATTATATCTTTGACTTGATATTTTAATATTATAATTTCCTAATTCTAAAAAATACATTTTCTGTGAAATTGTAATATAATGTTAAATATTAACTAGCAGATAATGTTGAAATACAAGCTTGACTTAAAGTGTGGCTCATATATGTTTTGTAAAGTTTTATAAAATTTGGGGGTTCTGAAGCTATAGTAATGCAGTGTTTTGGGTTTTTGTTGTTGTTGTTGTTGTTCGCTTGTTTGCTTTTGGGCCACACCTGGTGGCACTGAAGAATTACTCCTGGCTCTGCACTCAGAATTCACCCCTTGCAGGCTCGGGGACCATATGAGATGCTGGATTCAAACCCAGTTCCTTCACGGGTCAGCTGTGTGCAAGGCAAATACCCAACTGTTGTGCTATCTCTCCACGTGCATAATGCAGCGTTTAAACATGTCTTGCTTAATAGCTGTTCTTGGTTCAATTTCCAACATTCAATTCCTGCCAGGAGTGATTCCTGAACACAGAACGAGGAGTAAGCCCTGAGAGTAGCCTAGTGTGACCCAAACATAAGCAAAGAATGAAAGTATTAGAACAATTTTTAAAATATTTTTTAAGGTTACATATTTTAAACTAGCCATTATTATGTTTATAACTCAAAATCATGTTTCTACATTTATAATAGGTTTCATATATTATATATCAGCAGCCTCTTTTATGTTCATTGATAGATTCAGCTGTATTTAGATGAATAAATATATCTAATGAATAATAATGAATAAGGTATTTAGATCCTTACTTTTTTTTTACTAGTGGTCTTGAAAATAATCTCTTAGAATAACATTTTACCCCTTAAGGAAATATTTACTTACATGTTTTTTTAATAAATAATTACATTCTCATATTCATTACAATGTATATAAATATATTGTTTTCTTTTTAATCACCCAGCACAGCTAAGTCAGCAAGATCTATAGGGAACTCATTCTTGGCGTTTTGTCAATATAGAAGAGTAATTCTTTTATGTTGGTATTGAGCAGGCAAGGATTCTCATGTTGACTTATGTGGAAATAAGAGGAGAGAAGTGGCAGTCCAGAAAGGAGAATCTACCACTTTCTCTGTACCTCTGTCACCCTGGGTAAATCTAGGATGGATAAAGTCAGAAGTGAATCCCTTTAACGCCCTCATATCAAGTCCTGTCAGCCCCATTAGATAACCTTTAACCAGCACCTAATATGTTGTGCAGGAATGAAACTTAACCTCTACTATCTGATATTTTCTTGGGTCACTGAGACTGCCTTCCCTCCCAGAAAAGAATTTTCAGGAAGAGACAAGCAAAGAAGTAAAAACGGGTTGTATTTAGAGATATTGGGTAAAGGAAGGGAAAGAATAAGAAAGAGGGGGCCAAAGTGGTGTCACAAGCAGTAAGGCATCTGCCTTGCATGCGCTAGCCTATGACAGACTGGCATCCCTTATGGATCCCCAAGCCAGGAGTGATTTCTGAGTTCATTGCCTCTGAGCGTTACCAGGTGTGGCCGAAAAACAAAAAACAACAACAACAAGAGAGAGAGAGAGAGAGAGAGAGAGAGAGAGAGAGAGAGAGAGAGAGTAATGCACTCAAAGGAGAATACAGGCCTCTCCAAAGTTCTCCACATGTCCCATGGTGAAAACATGAATGAACCACATCTCAAGGAAAGGCAGACAACATATGCAAGCACACACCAAGTGCACAGGCTGGCAACACTCCTGTGTCCCTTTCTTTGCTTAAAGTTGACTTTTATAGGGTTTCTCCTACCTGCCCTTGTGGGGCTGTCTACTAGGTATGAGTATTGTTGTACGAATGGTTTCCAGGGAGTAGATAGCCTTTTTTATTATTTTTTTCCTGGGCCTATCAATGACAAATTCCTCCAAATACTGGCTCGTGGCTTTGTTACATTTCAAGAAGTAAATACCATGCCCTCTATTTCCCCCCATTCTTAACTGCCTGCCTGCCTCAGTATTTGGTATTTTAAATCTCTCAAGGGACACTGCAATGAAGTAGTCTACATTTAAATTTAGGTAGTATCTAGTAAGATTCTTTAAATATATTCAGTTTTAATTTCATAATATTTTTTACTTATTAAAAGAGAATGAGGATTAAGGAGACTGTTTATAACTTTTCTGTTGTGTGACATATCCAGGAAAAATATTTGATTATCCCTTTTAATTATTTTTTAATCCAAATTTATGTACAGATACTTGGATGCTGATAATGTCTTTGTGAGTTCATCTCACCTTCCTCCTTACTATCCGCCTCTTTTGGACATTCTATTTTTCTTTTGTTCATTATATCTTCACTTCTATGACCCTTTATTTTTTCAAAGAACAATTTTTTTTATTTATTTTGTGTATATTTGGTTTATTTTTTGTGTATTTGTATATTTTTGTGTATTTTTGTGTATATTTGGTGGTTTTCAGGCTCTGACTATTCAGGAATCACTCCTGGCCAGCTCAGAAACCATGTGAGATACTGGGGCTCAAACCATTCACGTGCAAAGTGTGTGTCCTATCCAGTGCACTATCACTCTGGCTTGTCTTGACTTATTTTATTCATCCCAATATTCCCAGTACCTGATGGTACCCAATTCATTTCTAAGGTGGTTGGTTCAAATCCCAGCATCCCATACGGTCCCCATACCTGCCAGGAGCTATTTCTGAGCATATAGCCAAGAGTAACCCCTGAGCACCGCCGGGTATGGCCCAAAAACCAAAAAAAAAAAAAAATTATATATATATCGTCTTCGACACATTATGTTGCAGCTGTTGGATAACCATGGGTAAGAAATTTAAGTTGGATGCATATCTCAAATTTTACACAAAGGTCTATTCAAAGTGAATTAAAGACCTTGTGATAAGACTGAAATCCATAAAGTACATTGAAAAAAGCATAGGAAGAACACTGGAAGACCTAGACCTCAAAGGAGTATTCAATGATATGATGAGAATGACAAGGACTATATCTTTACAATTACAAATCTAAACAAATGGGACTACATCAAATTAAAAGGTTTCTGTATGGCAAAAAATAATAAAGCTAAATTTAAAAGAAATTTGATTGAGTAGGAAAAAAATATATTCACTCAGCATATCAGATAAAGGGTTGACATATATGGTATACAAAGTACTCACAAAGGTTAATCTCATGAAACCTTAAACCCCATTAAAAATAAGGAGACATTAGGATATTGATTAGGATATTGATGACCACAGCAAACAAACAAACAAAAACAGTGTGGGAGATCCTGGAACCACTGAGAACAATTCATTCCCTCTGTGTTCACTGGAACTAGAAACCCTGGAGCCCTGAGGCAAGGAAGGTCCTGCCAAAGTCCTAGAGAGGAAGCACTGCAAGTCACCTGAATGAAAATTAATCTCCCTGGGAGATTTCCGGAGAAACACATGGCTAGAATTTAGTGAGATATTGTCTTACACCAGTGAACATGGCATTTATCAAAATACTGGGAACAATTTGTGTCAGCAGGGACGTGGTGAAAGGGAACTCTCACCCACTGCTGATGGGAAGGAATGCTACCAGGTCCAACCTCTATGGAAAACAATATGAAAGGTTCTCAGTAAACTAGGAATCTATCTGTCATCTGACATAGCAAATTTACTTTTAGGTATCTATCTCCAGGACAGAAAAGCTTTCATTCAAAAAAATGTATGCTATTCATCAAAGCATTCAGTAGAGTAGCTAAGAATTGGAATCAACCTAAATGTCCAACAACAGAGGAATGGAACATGAAGATGTGGTCCATACAGAGAGCAAAATACTCTATAGATGTAAGCAACAATGCCTCCATGCACTTAGCTACACATGTATGTAACTAGAAGTTATGTTAAATGAAATAACCCAGAAGAATAGAGAACTATATCACTTACATGTGGTATTTAGAGTAACTCATGTATAAATGCAATGATTTAAATGGGATATTTAGAGAACAGTGTAGGCCCCAGGAGTAGTAAAGAATTTCATGGAGGAAGAGAAAGACAAATATGAAAGGACAGGGATAAGGACCAAGGATTTTGGGTGATTGTTGTTAAGAAAAGACAACTAAATATTTTAGCCACAGAGTCAACAACAATAAAATCATGAGAATAAAACTTTAACAACATTAAAAATAAAAATCTTTTATATTAAAAATTAAAAACAGGCCTGTAGGGCCCAGAGCGATAGCACATTGGTAAGGCCTTTGCCTTGCACGGGGCCAACACAAGATCGACCCCAGTTTGAATCCCAGCATCCCTTATGGTCTCCTGAGCCTGCCAGGAGTGATTTCTGAGTACTGAGCCTGGAATAACCCTTGAGCGCTGCCAGTTTGACCCAAAAACCAAAATTAAAACAAACAAAAAAAAAAACAGGCCCATTATGATGGCAAGCTGGGCCAGGGAATAATGGTATTGGATAGATTCTTGGAAAGTTGATGGAGAAAGTTTAGCATTAGCGGTCAGTTTGGGTCAGTGCCGAAACATTGTACGATTAAAACCCAACTAGTAATAACGTTGTTACTCACAATGGTTTGTATAAAAAATTGAGAAAGAGTTTGAATACAAGTTGTGTCAATGTGGTCCCAATACAGGTGAATGTGTCTCTTTCTTCAAATATTTTAACCTTATTCGGTATCCTCTTCCAAAGAGGCAAATTTAGTTTTCTTTACTTTTGTAACAATGAAATTAACATTTTCAGCAGTTGACAGTTGATATGATTTGACTGGACTTAACTCTGAAGGACCATCAAGGAACCTCTTGAATAAATGCAGGTATGAGATTCAGTTTGAAATAAAGTAAAAATGATGAGTTTAGTTTGGGACAATGTTTTTAACATTCACCACCAGCATAAAGTGCCTGTTTCTAGAAATGTATTGTCTTTGGAAATTAGTATTTATTGTAATCTAGATCTGGTGAATGCCATCTTAATCCAGAGTTACCTCTTTAATAATATACACATTATTTTTATTTTATATATTCAGGACTAAGAAATATTTATTTTAAGGTTAAGATCTAGTTTATATTTAAATCTCAAATATGCTGGTATAATCAGTTATTAGTCATCTGTGATTAGAGTCAATACTCCACAGAAAACGCTCAGGGGCCTTAGTAGATTAAGAGAAAGAAGAGAGTTATCTGAATCTTAACAGTTCTACTGCAAAACCAAGCTTGCCAGTGACTTCAGGTGCCTCATGGTTGCCACCCTCTGCCAAGGCTCATTTCTCCTCTAGACTAGGGTTTACTAGAAAATTATCAGAGACAGGAATTATTCTCATTGAAATTTCTGGAAAACGCTTTAAAGAAAAATATGCAAATTTCCAAATGATTTGTAATAAATTAATCTATTATAAAAATTAAGATTCACATGAATGTTTCTGGTGATTTTATTTTCTAGAAATGTTAATTTCTTTATTAATTGATTCTATTACTTCATTGAGACAAGGGTCACATGGAAGTCTATGTATAAAACTAAGCAGTAATAGTAATAAGGCTCTTAGTACAAGTATTTATTTATTCGTTATCCTATACCAAGCACGCCCTACCCTTTATCACATAGCTGGTAGTGAAAGAACTGAGATTCAAATAAAGGATTACTAAGTTTAAAAGCTACCTTTCAGAAAACAAGCTGTGTTAATAGTAATGCTAAAAATGTTAACTCACTAAAATGAAATAAAAATTAAAGAAAGAAAGATTTAAAAATTTAGTAATGGACAGTTGGATATTTTTGGGTGTCTTATTTTTAAAATGCCTTATTCTTCAAATCACAAACATGTTTGCAGTTGGGTCTCAGTCATAAAAATAACAACCCCCCCTTTACCTGTGAACATTTCTACCACTAAAGCCCTCCAACTCCCTCCCACCCACCTGTATTTGAAACAGGTATTATGTTTCTCTCACTCACTACCATTGTTATGATAGCTTTTAGTGTAGTTATTTCTCTAACTGCACTCACCATCCTTCATGCTAAACTTCATATCCTTTCAGCTCTCCTATCAATTATTGCTCTAGGTATTATTGCAATAAGGTCTTTTATTTTTCTTAAAATCTAAAACTGAGACTATTCTTATCTATCTCTCTTCCTCTGACTTATTTCACTCAACATAATAGTTTCCATGTTCATTTGTGTATAAGGAAATTTCATCACTTCATCTCTTCTGATGGCTGCATAGTATTCCATTGTGTAGATGTATCACAGTTTCTTAAGCCAGTCATCTGTTGTCAGGCATCTGGGTTGTTTCTAGATTCTGACTATTATAGATAGTTAATATAGGTGTGCTGCAATGAATGTAAGTGTGCAGAAGGCATTTTTTGTATTGTATTTTTGTGTTCCTAGGGTATAATCCTAGGATATAGGACAATTTGGATACTAATGATACAACTGAGTTTATATTGTGCTTAGATTATTTCAAGGTGATATCAACAACAAGGAAATTCTATTTTAATAAATTCATACTCAAGAGTGGTTTTATATGTGTGTGCAAACCTTGAAGAAATCTAAGATTACACAAAGTTTATAATATCTTTTTTCTTTTTTGTATCTTAAGGACACCCTAGTGTGGCAGCTATTTATCATTCCTTCTTATGTAGTTACTGATTTCAGTATTCTCTTTAAATTTGTAGGTATCTGAGATAAAACTGTGAATCTGTAATTTTATTCATTGCTTTCCAGGTATAATTGTTGACATATTGGGTTATGAATTATCCCCTTGCTCTTCACTGACTGTAAAACTAGAATCTTTTTATTGAGATCATTCAAAGTTATAATTAATGTTTGTTTGAATATCAGCCAGTAATTAAGTTTGTTTTGACATTATGCTTTATCATTTTTTCCTATTAACTATACTTAGATTTATTACCTCATCTACCCTGTATATATAGTCCAGCTATTTAGCTTTAAATCTCAGATGAAAAATTTTTAGCTTTTTAATGTTTCTCTTTTATAAAATAAAGATGCAAATAGTGTCTACAAGTTAAGGCAGTAAATTAAAATATATATTTATATCTCTGGCCTCAATAAATTTCTTGAGGCATAGAAACTTAAAATATAATTCTTTTAGCATTTTCACTTTGACACCTTGTAGACATCTCAAACTTAGCATGTTCTGAATTCTGTTCTTAACCTATTTCCCTCAAATAAACTAGATCCTGTTTCTCTAATCTCTGTTATTATTTATTTTACTTGATCATAAACTTTGGAATAAATCTGAGTCTTAACAGCTAGCCATTACAAATTCCGTGTTCTGCCTTCAATAAAGTCTTGAATTTAATCATATTCCTTTAATGTTTTCTTGTTTTTCTTATTCAAGTAACATTGGTTTGTAATATTGTGTGAGGTGTCCCTCATTGTAGGTCAACATCTCTACATATTAAATTAAACTCACCTTTAAAAGTACTAGTTCTTTGTCTATTGTCCTAGGCTGATTTATGCTACTATCATTCCTATTAAAGCAATCACATTAACTTTCTAAATAGTCTTCTTGCCCCCATCTTGACACTATCCAGATATTTTTGTCCTCTAACTGTAAATAGTATGATTCTGTAAATCTTCCCAATAAGTCATGTCTCTGACTGAAAAATACAGACGGATTCATCTCACTAAGACAAAACACATGCAATTTCTCATCAGTTTATAACCTTGCAGGAACTGGTGGTTGCCATATGTTCGTATTCATATGCCTTGTTCATACATCCTTTGTCCACTAACATTCTTTCTGTTATTCATTTTAATCAAATGAGTCTATGTCTTTGTACTTGCTCTTCTCCTTCTCTTAAAAATATTCTCCCTTAAGAATTGCATAACTTGATTCCTTACTTTATTTGCAATTTTTTGTTTTGTTTTTTGTTTGTTTGTTTTTGTTTTTTGCCTTTTGGGGCACACACAGTAACACCCAAGGGGTTACTCCTGGCCTATGCATTCAGAAATTACTCCTGACTTGGGGGGACCCATAAGGGACGCCACGGATTGAACCGCAGTCAGTCCTAGGTTAGTGTGTGCAAGGCAAACGCCTTCCCATTTGCACCACTGCTCCGGTCCCTTATTTACATTTCTAATCAAATAAATTTCTCATGAAATGTTGTGATGCTGAACTGAAATAATTTAACATAGTTAATGTAAAATATGTACTTCTACAAACCACTACTCCCTTTCTCAATGACCACTGAACATGTTATTTGTCATAGTGATATGCTAATTTATTTATTTATTATTTGAGCTCCATGAGAATGCATTTCTCTTAAATTTAGGAACTTCTCTAATACTATTTCCATAGGGCAAATAATTCACCTCGTTCATGGAATATTTTGTATCATTTGAAAAGATAAATATATAAAATATATATAATGTAGAACTTACTAAGTTAATACAGGTTAGCCATTATATGTATCTTTCTCTTTCCAACATATTAGAGTATCAGAATCTTTCCTGTCATTTATTAATGTGGGTCCAGCAATTTTCACTTATATTGTATATATTTCCTCAAAAATCTATTAAATCAGAGTTTACATTTTACAAATGGTAAAAATTTAAAATTGAATGGGTGAATCATATCAGCAACGACATAATTTTTAATATTTGGACAAGCTTTTGTCACTGTGCCTTGTGATCATGCAAAGAAGTTGATTCAGATGACAGGAGAGCTCTCTTTTGAGAATAATAGTTGATTTAACTAATATTAAATATTTTCTTTGCCTATTATTTTATTACAAACTGTCCAGTGTGTAAGATGAAAAATAAATTCTAAGCTATTTGAGTTATGATATCTAACACATCTGAGTCATATATGTTTTTAACATATATGCTATTTTATTATGCTCCATTTGTTTCCAAAAGCACTAATCAGAAATTAGTTTAGCTCTTTTTTACTATTAACCTTTGTAAGTTCTTTTTTTCATTTTATTTTAAGTTTCTATAATTTGCATAGATATTATGCAAGCTGATTTGAAATGGCCTTGTTCACAATAATATACCATGCTTGTCCTCACACACAGAGAAGCCCATGTTCTCTCCTTCATTTTTCTAACTTTTTTTAAATAAGGATATTTTGTTTCACTAAAAAAAAACTATCATGATTAAGTAAATAAAACATTCATATTCATAGGTATGAATTGTTCTCAAAGGAAGAAAAATGTTTAGGATGGAAAAGACAGGAAGCAGTGGTATAAATGGAAGACAGGAGAGAGAAATGAGAGAGGTAGATTGATAGAAAGAGTGAGAGAAAAAGAAATTATTGGAATGAGGAGTAGAATTGAATTTGAAGGGAGGTAGTCAGGTGTGCAATAGTGTTATTAGTGACAGATGATAAAAAGTAGTGCCTATGACAATTTTTTGAGATGCATCCGATGCATAAAATGGAAGTGCTGCAAGGAACTAAAGCTACAAAAAATAAAGGAATACCAGAAATAATGCCAAATATAAATAGTCCAGACAATAGTAGTCATGAAATGTTTGTAAATAATGAAATTAAGGAAGTACAATTGAATTTAACAATGTTGTCCTTCTTTGAAATAAGGATTCAATATTGAATAAAGTTGGGAGAAAAATAGAAAAAACTGACACCTTGTGTTTTCTAGTGCTGATTTTCTTGCTGCAATAGAGGCTACTTGCACTTTGACACTTTGCTATTGTCAGAGCTACTAGAGTGCATGAATTTAGAATTGCAGCTGCCTTTTTGTGCAGCATGGAAAGGAGCTAGAAAACCTCTAGGCTTTGACTTCACTCTCTAATTGAGTTCTATACTGGTTTGTGGAGCTAATGAAGACAAACTGAAAAGTGCTGGTGAAAAAAGTAATGTTGAAATAAGTGATCTGTGGGTTGTAGCAGTGGCGCAAATGGTAAGGCATCTGCCTTGCAATCGTTAGCCAAGGACAGACTGCGGTTCGATCCCCTGGCGTCCAATATGGTCCCCCAAATCAGGAGTGATTTCTGAGCACAAAGCTAGGGTAACTCCTGAGCGTCACTGGGTGTGGCCCCAAAACAAAACAAAACAAAAACAAACAAAAAAAAGAAAAAAGTGATCTGAAGAGTAAGTTATAAACTATGACAGGTTAACAGTGTAAGACGAAAAAATGAAAAGTGTTTATCAGGACTTTCTCAAAAGCAGATCTTTCTTTTTCTTCTTTCCTTTTTATTTCTTTCTTTCTTCTTTCTTTCTTTCTTTCTTTCTTTCTTTCTTTCTTTCTCTTTCTTTCTTTCTCTTTCTTTCTTTCTTTTATTTCTTTCTTTCTTCTTTCTTTCTCTCTTTCTTCTTTCTTTCTTTCTCTCTTTCTTTTTTCTTTCCTTTCTTTCTTTCTTTTTCTTTCTTTCTTTCTTTCTTTCTTTCTTTCTTTTCCTTTTCTTTCTTTCTTTCTTTTTTCTTTTTTCTTCTTTCCTTTCTTCTTCTCTCTTTCTTCTTTCTTCCTTTCTTCTTTCTTTCTTCTCTCTTTCTTCTTTCTTTCTTTCATTCATTCTTCTTTCTTTCTTTCTATCTTTCTTTCTCTTTCTTTCTTTCTTTCTTTCTTTCTTTCTTTCTTCTTTCTTTCTCTCTTTCTTCTCTTTTCTTCTTTCTTTCTTTCTTTCTTTACTTTCTTCTGTCTTTCTTTCTTTCTTTCTTTCTTTCTTTCTTTCTTTCTTTCTTTCTTTCTTTCTTTATTTCTTTCTTTCCTTCTTTCTTTCTTTTTTTCTATTTGTTGTTTGCTTGCTTAGAGTCCACAATTGCAGTGCTCAAGACTAAATTCTGGTACTGCTATCAGGGCTTAAGGTGTCTCATGGGGTTCTGGGGATCAGACAAGAGTTGGGCATGTGCAATGCTAGCACCTACCCACGCACTAAGATTTTGTTTTTCAATCAAATCAATTTGCCAAGTATTGCATTGATAGACTCTATATTTTGACTTTATACCATATGATTGGATCTTTTAAAAAAAATTCCTCTCCTGATGCTCTTAAATGAAGCATACATTCTCATAGTATCTTTACCATAGTCTAACTATTTCCAATTTTCACTAATAAATTGAGGCATTGGATAGGTAAATTTATCTTTACCAGTTGGATACTTTGAGCTTGTCCTTTCTGCCTCAGTTTTCTTTTCCCCTCATGGTGGACTTAGTTCTGTTTTATGTTTGCATGTGTGCTGGATATAGTAAGGAGTTTGGGATGTACGCACATATTCAGATTGTATGATTTATTACTCCCAAAAATATATGCTGAATTTAAATAACGTTTTCAATATTTTAGTAAAAGCTTTAATTTACCAAATATTTCTATTTTCCTCTTGTTTGTTCCATATAATTATTTTAATGTATGTGAATGCCTGTATGTTCTAGGCAAGTTTCTCCATACTGAGACTATAATGAAGAACAATGGTGTAAAACCTCACATAGAGGCAATTCTTCAATCATTTCTTAAAAATAGATTCAGATTTATTATTTATAAAGAAACAGAATGGAAAGCATATAAATTTTTGTAACAATGTTTCATTAACACTTAAAAATTAAAATCTGATTGTGAATAATACTATGTTATAAGCTTTTAAGAACTTTTTCTGGGGGGGGGAGCACACCCGGTGGTGCTCAGGGGTTACTCCTGGCTATCTGCTCAGAAATAGCTCCTGGCCGGCACGGAGTGCCATATGGGACACCGGGATTTGAACCAACCACGATAGGTCCTGGATCGGCTGCTTGCAAGGCAAATGCCGCTGTGCTATCTCTCTGGCCCCAAGAACTTTTTATCAACTGAAGTTAACATAGTAATAACTGTAAGTATAATAATTCTGAATGTATAGCTATAATTAGCCCTATTGGTACATATACTAAGAGATATTATATTGGTATTATCTACTAGTAGATAAACAGTTTGTGTAATAAACACTATCATATAAAACAATACTTCTCATGTGTTGTGTATGTAAACATTTTATGGGATTATTATGTTCTGACCCTACCCGGATCAGTGATTTTGCCCTACCCTAGGGTGTGACCTGGCATTCTGCCCCACCCTAGGGTGGTATCTGATCCATTGGGTGGTACCTGGTTCTGGGGGATAAAAACAAGGGTTTGTGGAAGGCGAGGGGCTTTTGGCTGGAATTGATGCTGAGGCTTTGACTTCAGTCTTGTCCACCGAATAAAGCTAATATTTCCACAAGCCTGACTGTCTGTGAGCTGTTTACCCGCCGCTTCACCTCTGAACCGCCAGCTGAACAGGGTGGCAGACACGTGCTCCGAGTTGGAGGGGAAAGACCTCATCCTTCATCCCTCCATCAGTCAACCTCTTCAGGGGCTGACTTGCAACATAATGGAGCCCAGAAAGGCTGAACCTGGATCCTCAATAACTGTAAGTGAAATACTTCATTGGAAATTTCTTCTGCTGACCATTAAATGGTTTCTGTGGTTAGTCATGTGGATTCTGCCACCTTTTTGCTTACATATTCGTTCTCTATTATACAAGTGGATTATTCCATTTTGTTTAAACCTAATTGGTTTTGATCTAAGAACAATCACTGCAGTTGGATCGTTGTGGTCTATATTTCAAATGAAAATTGCATTGTCTCCAGCCCTCATAGTTTGTGGAATTTCTGTGTTGGCTCACCTTGTTACCGTAAGCATAGTTATTGGCTGGTATTTAGGAAATAGAAAGTGTAGAAATGGTGAGGCTAAAACCAGTATGGATAATAAGGAAATCTTTCTGATGAAAATTCAGAACAAGGTGCAGGCTGACGAATCCAGCCCCACCATCAACAATATAGGAATTTTTGCTAGAAGAAAAACAACTTGGAAAGTTAAGCCTGATTCTAGTGAACCGCATGACAGTAGTGACTCAGACAATAATCAACCTCCAGTGCTAACTCCAGAAGGGAGGCCTCGTCCTATTCACAAAATTGAATCGCACAACAGTGCAGCTTCAGACAATGAACCACATGCACGGCCTCAGAGCTCTACTCAGAGTAATTTTGCTAATTCAGCCTCATCCCCTTTACATGGGGTAAATGTTTCTAACTATGTACCCTATCAGATGGAAGAATTAGATCAGTTAAAAAAAATGTAGAGTATGGTCCAAAATCACCATACTGTGTGGAGTTACTAAGACTTTGGAGTCATAACTCATCTTGGACTTTGTATGATTTTAAAAGAATCGCTGAAATATGCCTGTCATCTACACAGCGAACTGAATGAGAAATGTACTACTCAGAAGGCGGAAAAGCCAAATTATATAGCCCGGATGGTACGAAAAAACAAGTGGCAGGTGTTACTCTATCGTATAAATTATTGATGGCAGAAAATCAATTTGCAAATATTCAGACACAAGCAGCTTTACCTAAAGAAATCTTAAAATTAATTAGGGATATTGCATTGTCATCTTGGGAAAAAAATGATTCTAACAGCATTGGTAGAGGAAACTTTTTAAAAATTACCCAAAGCCTTTATGCAGAGTTTGTAGGTAAGATTAAAGATGCTCTGAAGTTACAAGTCAAAGATGAGGAGATGAGAAACTTCCTAGTAAAATCTTTGGCTTATCATAATGCAAATTTGGCCTGTAGATTAGTAGTGAATACATTAAATGAAAAGGCAGATGTGAATGATTTCCTTTATGCCTGTTAGAATGTCTATGGGGAACTCCAACCCCCACCCCACTTAGACTCCATACAAACCTTCCCAGTTACCAAGGGAATGATTCTTACTCCCCTCAGGAACAGGGCACTTTCTGTAAACCAGGTCTTTGCCCAAAATGAAAAAAGGGTCGCCACTGGGTGAAAGATTGCAGATCTGGAAATCTCATTGATAATAACCTAAGTAGAGGTTTCAACACAATCCCCAGGAAGCAAATCGCCTGCTACCATTGTGGAAAACAGGGACATATCAAAAGAAATTGCCATTTCCTTATAAATTCAGCTTCTCAAGGGCACACATGCAAGATGCAGGGAAAAGCCCACAGGGCCTCCCCCCAGGCCATTCCAAATCAGGGGCAAAGCTCACAGACAATAATCCTTCGAAGCCCAACCCAAGATAATTCATCACGATAAGGGAATTAATTCACTCCACATCAGGGAGTGCTGGATTAGACTTATTATGCCCAGAGGACATTACAATTTACCCAGGAGCATGCCCTTACATGTTAAAACTGGCATTGTGGGCCCGCCACCCCCAGATACTATGGGTTTGATTCTTGGCAGAAATTCCCTCAACATAAAGGGTATATCAGTAACCACTGGTGTCATTGACTCAGATTCTATGGGAGAAATCATTGTAGTTATTACCATACCAATTACATGGACCTTTAAAAAAGGAGAAGCGATTGCCCAGATAGTAATAGTGCCTTATGTAAAATTTAGGATTTGACATAGGTTTTGGAAGCACAGATCCGGGTGCTGCTCAAAACCCAATCATGGCTCTGGTTACTAAATTTAAAGATGAACACCCAATGATCAAACTTCACTTGGAAGGGCAACCCTTTGATGGCATGATAGATACGGGTGCTCAGGTTACCGTAATTTCTGATAAAGAATGGCCAGAAAATTGGCTTCTTCAGGAAATCCTGTATTTACTAGAAGGAGTAGGAGGCCTGAGCTCCTGTCTGTTGAGTATGAGGACTATGATATATTATGACCCAGAAAATCAAAAAGGGATAATCAGACCTCACGTGGGCCCATTTTCACCATCCCTGTGGGGCCGTGACCTACACAAACAGTGGAAAGCAGAATTCCACATTCCATTAGCTCCAGAAGAGCCCGAACCTTCTTTTGATTTAAAAACCCAAAATTTTTAGCAGGGGCCACTGCCATAAAAACAACAGCACCAATAAAAATAAAATGGGAATCTGACGAACCAATTTGGACAGGTCAGTGGCCCCTTAAAACTGATAAATTAAAGGTACTGACAGAATTAGTGGAGGAAAAGCTAAGTTTAGGACATATTGAACCATCTGTTTCTCAATGCAATTCACCTATATTCACTATATAAAAGAAATCCAGTAAATAGAGACTTTTGATGGATCTTAGAGCTGTAAATTTATCCATGATACCTATGGGCAAATTGCAGACTGCTTTGCCATCACCTGTAGTTATTCCAAAGGAATGACCACTAATTATAATTGATCTGAAAGACTGCTTCTACCATATTCCTATCCACCCAGTTGATAAAAAATGTTTTGCATTCTCATTTCCTTCTCTCAATAACACCCATCCCTGAAGACATTTCCAATGGACTGTTCTCCCCCAAGGCATGCTGAATTCCCCAACAATATGCCAGTTTTTTGTAGATAAGGTTTTGAGCCCTGCTTGTGAAAAATTTCCTCAAGCCATGATATTTCATTATACAATGATATCTTGCTCACAATGAACAATGAAACAGATTTATAGGACTTATACTCTTATGCTATTGATTGTTTACAAACATCAGGACTGAAAATGGCTTTAGAAAAAGTACAGACAATGCCATCATATCAATATTTGGGTTTTATTTTGGACTGGACGTCAATACGTCCACAAAAAGTTTTTATCAAAAAAGAAATCCTGAGAACGCTTAATGATTTCAGAGACTTTTAGTGACGTAAATTGGCTCCGCCTGCACTAGGAATCCCGAATGCAGAGTTGTCTAATCTGTTTAAAACTTTGGAGGGTGACCCTGCTTTAGATAGCCCGAGAAACTTAACAACAGCTGCCAAAAATGAATTGGACATCTTCTTGAGTAGATTACAAAAATTGTTTTTTTTAAGATTCATCCTAGGAGAAAAGGTATTTCTGTTAATCTTCCCTACTATAGATACCCCCACAGGGACCTTGATGCAACAGTAAGGACCTTTGGAATGGGTGTATTTACATAACAAACAGCCTTGCTCAATTGTCCTCTACTTGCAACTGATTTCAGAGATTATTATCAAGGCAAGACTCAGATCTATATTTTTACTAGGTTTTGACCCAGATATAATAGTTTTGCCAATACCAAGAAAGGAAATTGAGTCAATATTGCCTCTTAATGAATAAGAAATGGACCTATCAGATTTTACAGGAGAAATATCCTCCCATTATCCAGCAGGAAAAACGTGGGACTTTTAAAAGAAAACTCAGTTTGTTATTTCTTCAATTGTTCGGGATTCCCCTATTCCCAATGCCAAGGTTTTTTACATCCATGGATCCTAAAATAGAAAAGGAGGAATAACCAGAGACAACATTAATATGACCATAGATACCAAATATAAATCTGCACAGAAAGTTGAATTAGCAACGTTAATTTATCTATTAGAAAATGTATCTCTGATTCTGATTCTTTGTATGTGGTAAATTTATGTCATGTGATAGTTATTGCTTCCCTTAATGCTAATAACCAATCATACAGAACTTACTTAAATGATTACAGCAGCTTCTTTAAAAACGAACTGAGCCCATCTTCATCATGCATATTAGAGCCCACTCAGGTCTTCCAGGACCAATGGCTCAAGGAAATAAAACTGCTGACTTGCTAGCAATGCCTATATTTAAATCACTTGTAGAGGAACATTCAGCCCTATACACAAATGCTTGCCATTTACATGTGATTTACCAAAATCCATGGAAACAAGCTAGAGAAATTGTAGAAAACTGAAACATAGGTGCACCGTTAACAAAAAAGACTCACATAACAGGAGAAAACCCAAGAAGCTTACAGTCTAACGAACTTGGGCAAATGGATATAACTCAAACAGATTTATTTCCAAGAAAACCTTATCTTCATGTTGTGGTGGACACTTATTCTCGGTTTATGTGGACAATTCCTATGTCTTCTCAAAAATCTAAGGCTGTTTGTAGTTTTCTTTTACAATGTTTTTCTGTGATGTTTATTCCATATTCTATAAAAACTGATAATTGGCCATCCTATGTTAGCAAAACTTTTGAATTTTTTTGTAAAGAATGGCAGATAAGACATCTGAAAGGAATCCCTTATAACTGTAGGGGACAGAACATTATAGAAAGGACTCACAGAACCTTAAAAACTCAATTGCAAAAAAATAGAAAAAGAGGTTTACCACCAATGGATTTGCTATCTTTGACTCTTATCACACTAAATTACTTAAACTTACCCCAAGGGGAAAGTTACACTGCAGCGGAAAGACATTTTAAAGAAGATATTCAGAGACAAGAAACAACCCATAAACCTATTTGGATCAAGGAGGATGAAAAATGGATAGCTGGATATCTTCTCCTGAGAGGAAGGGGTTATCCCTATGTTTCTACAAATGACAATCCTCCCAAGAAATTTTGGGTTCCATTACGCCTTGTTAGAAATCAGGCTAGCACAAATTATCAGGTTCAGACTATAAACTCCCCTTCAGAGCAAAAACAGAATACTCAAGACATTAACAACAGTAATATTGCTGAGGTCTCTGGGGGCAGGGAACAAGGATTTAGCTGTCACACACCATACATTGAGTGAGACTGTTGGTAGTTTTAAACCCGTACACTCTGAGATGCAAAAGGAAAGACAGGAACCTGTCTTAACTGGGCTCCAAAATATAGGAAACTCTTGCTACATGAACTAAATATTGTAATGCTTGTATAATATTTCAAATTCGACTCAGTATCTTCATCAAGATCATTATAGGAAGGATATTAACAAGAAAAATCCAATGGGGCATGAAGGTAAATCAGCCGGAGAATTTGGTCGGCTCATCAAAACCATGGGAAATGGATTTCATAGATATAATAACCACGAAAGCTTCAAAATAATAATTGGTTTACCTAATGACCAGTTTGCTGGACACAGTCAGCAGGATCCACATGAACTGGTGTTCCTAATAGAGGGACTACATCAGGACTTGCTTACTGTAAAATCTAATGACAGACAAAACACATCTTATGGGAAATGAAAATTATGAACAATTTAGTCCAGAACACTAAAATGCACAAAAACCTATTATTTATGATCTCTTTCAAGGACAGTGCAAATCTGTACTACAATGTCTCACATGCCACCAAAGTCTGAGGTTTATGAGACATTTGTTCATTTGTCTCTGGCTGTTACATCTACAGATAAATGTACATTACAGAAATGCCTCTCTGAATTTTTTAAAGAAGAAGAGTTAAGGGATGACAACAAATTTTAGTGCAACAGCTGCAAAACTAGAAGAGATTTTTCAAAGAAAACGTATTTATGGAAACTGCAACCAGTACTTAAAATACACTTGAAATGTTTTGCTTTTGATGGCAAACAAATAAAAAAAATTGCAAACTTATGTGGATTTTCCTTTAGAAGACCTCAATTTAGTAGAATTCATTTAAAAGAATAAAAGCAAATTAAGAAATACAACATATCATCAGTGTCAAACCATTATGGTAAAGTTCACTATGGACACTGTCCTTCATACTGTAAAATTGCTGCAAAACAACACTGGATCAATTTTGATGACAAGAAGATCAAAAAAGTCCCTAATACATTGGTGAAATCCACAGCAGCATACATCCTGTTTTATATTTCTTAAAGATCTACAATGAACACCAGATAATCATTTCACTTCCTTATGGTTGCTATTAATGCTTTATGATTCTTTCCACAAGCATGATCAATGAATAGGATTAAAAATCATGGACCCCTAATGTGTTTCCTTGTACGGTGGATTTATGTCTTAATTTAATTATTGCTCTGGGTCTCAGTTAATCATGAAATTTTACAATTCAATTTAGTCAAGGTTCACCTGAAAGAAAAATTTCTCATCATATTAATGTTGTTTTTCATTTAACAACTTTCAATCTTTATTTTAACATTATTGCTTTATTTTCCTCAATTTAGGTTTTAAGACGCTGACATAATGATAATTTTTAGGTGGACTTTCTTCACAGCGCTTCTCGCCTATGATTGACTATCATAGAGTTACTGTTATACAATAACTTTGTATATATACTGTTATACACTTATAGTAGAGTTTTCCATGTTTGTATTATGCATGAAATTCTCTTGCAGATCTGTTCTGCTCTGCCATTAAAAAATTTTTTTTGAATTTGCAATGATTCATCTAAACAGTTGCCAGCTATTACATTTTAAAGCGTTTTTATTTGATTTAGGTGAATTCTTTTTTTTTTTCCTCTATTTTGGAACCTTTCCAACACATATTTTTTAGTATGAGTGAGTGTTATGGCCATATATTTGTGAAGTCTGTATGTGTATGTCTTGTCAGTGTCTGTCTGTTTTACATATTGTGTATATAGTTCCCTTTTTTCTAACTTTATCTTCCCCAATTTAGTCTTCCTTATCTTTCCTTCTCTCTTCCTAGTCCTTAAAATTTAATTTTCAGGATACCCTTCACATGTGCAACTCATCTCCTTCACCCACAACTACAAGCCTCCTGATCTTGGCCCGAGGAAGAAATCCATGACTTTTGGAGTTTTGTTCCATGTTTGCTGCAAACTTGTTCGAAATGAAGCCACCTGGAATTTGTGTCACAATATAACCCCAGAGAAAAGATCCATGGATAAGACACACAGTCTCTGGATCCCAGTTAAACTGTGCTAACTAAATTTCTGGTTTTACATCCACATACACAGTGCTATTGTTGACCATTTCTACAATGGCTACCCCAAGATTGCACCAATCCCAAAGGAAATGTAGAAGCCCAACCAACTCATGATGGTAATGATGTAATGCTTGGGGATGCCCCAACACATGGATGACTGTACTGGCCTTCCTTCTTCATTCAGCTTGATGTTATCTTCTGTACCAGGCTTCAACCCGCTTTTCCAGACCCATCAAGTGTCTTTTGCCAGTCTTTTCGGAGTTCCAGACCCCTCATCTTTACAGATTGGTATTGGACTCTGTAGAAATTTCACCTTTTGTATTTTTCTTATAATTGTAATCCTTTGAATTTATATTTGGTACTACACTTCTTTTGACTATTGTAATTAATGTTTTTCTATTTTAGTTTTTAATCTTAGGAATTGATGTATTACATTAGGGTTTTGCTTTCTTGACTTTAGGTTAGTGGGTTAGATATTGTTGTCTATAATTTCCTAAATGATATTTTTGTCTGTTCTCAGGGTTTTTTGCATGGGCACATCATAGGCAAAATACTAGTTTATATGAGGTTCCATCCATTTTGGATGGATCCTCAAGTTTTTTGTTACACAGGGAGGGTCTCTGCCTTAAACATTTTGTTTTGGTTTGTGACTTAAGCTCCCATCTATAAATAATCCACCTTATTGGTACATCAATTTCGGACATCATATGGACTTCAGCCTGGATTAAGAACTTTGATTAAGTTCAGAAGCCTATTGATCATCATTGCAGTGGCCCCCCACTGTGCAGGGGGTATATGCTTCTTCCTCCAAAATAAGGACCTAATTCAATGCACTCAAAGGTGGGCTTTCTGGTCTACCTGGACTTGAATGAAAATGGGTCAGGAGAGATATCATGAAGATAATGTGTTTGCCTTTCATGCAGAAGATCATTGGTTTGAATCCTGGTATCTGCCAGGAGTGATTTCTGAGCGTGGAGCCAGGAGTAATTCCTGAACGCTTCCAGGTGTGACCCAAAAACCTAATACCAAAAACCAACAACAATAACAACAACAAATAAAGGAAAGGTGCTTCTTCTCGCCTGCTACACAACCTTTCTGGCGTCTCTTCGAAGGATCTATGTACGTCTTAGATTTATCTTCTCAGGAGCTTTTAGTTGATTCCTTGATACATGTTTCTGGTTTTAGACACCCTGTGTTTAGGTTAGAAGTTTTTCTTTACATTTTTCTGTGATGCGCTTATGCAAACAGCCGCTCTTTTATTATTGACTAGTTTTTCCTTTAATAATTGTAGACAATATTGTTTGTTTACTAAAAACAAACGGGGGAATTTTTGTGTATATAAACATTTTATGGGATTATTATGTTACTGACCCTACCCTGATCGGTGTTTGTGCCTTACCCAAGGGTGTGACCTGGCATTCTGCCCCCACCCTAGGGTGGTACCTGATTCTACTTCCACCATTGGTTGGTATCTGATCCCACCATTGGGTGGTACCTGATTCTGGGGGATAAAAACAAGGATCTGTGAAACTCGAGGGGCTTTTGGCTGGAACTGATGCTGAGGCTTTGGACTTCAGTCTTGTCCACCGAATAAAGCTAATATTTCCACAAGCCTGACTGTCTGTGAGCTGTTTACCCTCTGCTTCACCTCAGAACCGCCGGCTGAACAGGGTGTCAGACATGTGCTCCGAGCTGGAGGGGAAAGACCTAATCCTCCATTTCTCCATCAGTCAACCTCTTCAGGGGCTGACTTGCAGCACTCATGTTCTTGGGGTATGTGTTATTCCAATTCGTCTACATTATTTATATACTGTAAATGAAAGGGATAATTTTGTATTAGTTTATCTACCTCTGACTAACTTCATTTGGAATATACTCCAGGTCTCTCCATATAGCAGCAAATTTCATTATTTTAGCTTTTCATATGTTGAGTAATATTCTATTCTGCATATGTACCATAGTTTCTTTTTTTTTTCTTTCTTTGTAGTTTTCTTTGTATAGGTCCTTAACGTCTTTAATTAAGTTTACTCTAAGGTATTTGAGTTTGTGTGACATTAATGTGAATAGTGTGATTTTATTAATGTTCATTTATTCTCTATCATTATTGGTGTATAAGAAGGCCATTGATTTTTGTGCATTAATTTTGTAGCCTGCCACTTTGCTATATGAATCTATTGTTTCTAGAAGCTTTTTGGTAGAGTCTTTAGGGTTTTCTAGATACAGTATCATGTCATCTGCAAACAGTGAGAGCTTGCCTTCTTCCTTTCCTATCTGGATGCCCTTGATATCTTGTTCTTTCCTAATTTCTATGGCAAGAACTTCAAGCACAATGTTGAATAAAAGTGGTGAGAGAGGTCAGTCTTTTCTTATAACAGATTTTAGATAAAATGCTTTTAGTTTATCACCATAAGAATATTAATTGCCATTGGTTTATGGTAAATGGCATTGACTATATTGAGAAAAGTTCCTTCCATTCACATCTTGATGAGAGTTTTTTTTAATCAAGAATGGATGTTGGAACTTATCAAATGTTTTCTCTGCATCTATTGATATGATCATAACGTTTTTATTTTTCTTTTTGTTGATATGGTGTATTATGTTGATTGATTTATGTATGTTATACCATCATTGCATTCCTGTTATGAATTCTACTTGGTCATAATGTATGATGTGTGACCTTCTTGATGAGACATGGTATACTATTGCCAGAATTTTGTTGAGGATGTTTGCATCTGTGTTCATCAGGAATATTGGTTTGTAGTTTTCTTTTCTTGTACATTTCTGTCTGGTTTTGGTATCAAGGTAATGTTACCTTCATAAAAACTACTTGAGAATGTTCCTGATTTTTCAATTTCATGAAAGAGCCTGAAGCAGGTTGATAATAGTTTCTCTTGAAAGGTTTTAAAGAATTCATTAGTAAACCCATCTGGGCTTTTGTTTTGGGAAAAACTTGATTACACTTTTAATTTCCTCAGTAGTGATGGGTTTATCTAGATATGCTAGATCATCCTGGTTTAACCATGGAAAATTGTAGGGGTCCAATAATTTATCTATTTCTTCCTGGTTCTCATGTTTTGTGGCATAGAGTTTCTCTAAGTAGACTCTGATTACTTTTTGAATCTTTGCAGTATCTGTTGCAATCTCATCCTTTCCATTCCTAATCTGATTTAGTGTTTTGCTTATATATATATAAACACACACACTATGCACTTTCTTTTATGACTCTTTTCAGAGCTTTATATTCTTGTTGGGTTTCAACCAGCTTGACCTATCAGAGGGTGACAGGGTGTGTTGAGGTCTCTTACTTTTATTGTATTGCTATTAACATCTTTCAGATTTGTATTAAACATTTTGCTGTTCCCTTATTGGGTGCATATATGTTTAGGAGAGTGATTTTGTCCTGCTGTACATTTCCTTTGATTAGCACAAAATCACCATCTTTGTCCCTTATAACTTTCTGAGTGTAAAGTTTGTATCCTCTGCTATTAAGATGGCCACTCCAGCTTTTTTAAGGGAGTTGTTTGCTTGGATGATTTTTCTCCAGCCTTTTATTTTGAGTCTATGATTGTTCTGTTTATGTAGATGTGTTTCTTGTAGGCATCAGAATGTTGTATTCAGTTTTTTGTTCCATTTTGCCGCTCTGTGTCTCTTAACTGGTGCATTTAGTCCACTGATGTTGAGAGAAATTATTTTAATGGAATTTGATGTCATTCTTGTGTAGCAGTTTTTTTGTTTCTGTTGATCTTTCTTGTTTTAAAGCAGACCTTGCCGTTTTTCTTTTAATACTGGCTTTAAGTCAGTAAATTTCTGAGATGCTGTTTATCTATAAAGCAATGTATACTTCCTTCAAACCTGAAAGTGAATTTGGTTGAGTGCAGTATTTTAGGTGAAGCATTCATTTCATTGAGTTTTGTCACTATATCCCACCACTGCTTTCTGGCCTTGAGGGTTTCTTGTGACAGGTATGCTGTAAATCTTAAGAATGCTCCTTTGAATGTAATTTCCCTTTTGATCTTCCAGCTTTTAGTATTCTATCCCTATTGTGAGATTGGTCATTATGACTAGGATGTGTCTTGGGGTATTTTTCTTGATGGGATTTGATGGAATTAAGTTCGCTGGGGTCTTCCTTAGCATCCTCATACAGGATATCAGGAAACCAAGAATAGAGGAATGCAGAGGCTTTTTCAAAGTATTGGGCAGGAGTCTGGTACCATCTCGTGGGCTGGTACCTGGCTGTCGAACCTTGATGGGATTAAGTTCGATGGGGTCTTTCTGAGCAGCCTCACACAGGGGATCAGGAAAGCTTTTTTTCAGTCATTTATTCTTGAATTGGGATTGGTGCTAACATCATTTAGGGTGGGGGTGCCACACCTGGCGGTGCTCAGGTGTTACTATTGGCTTTCTGCTCACAGCCACTCTGGCAGGGTCGAAGAATCATATGGGATGCCAGGAAATGATCCAGGGTCCATCCCAGGTCAGCCACGTGCAAGACAAACTTCTGCTGTGCTGTCACTCTGGCCCCATGGTGCTAATATCTTATGCCTGAAACCCAATAATAAATAACTTTAAAATGTCACAGTGACTGAGTAAAAAATTAGAAATAAAAACAATAGAAATGTTCTTTAAAAGAGTAAACAGATTTGTTTAACAGCAAATATAACTGTATACTAATTTGTAGACCTCTCTTCTGAATCACAGAATTAGATTTTTTAATTTTTTTGAAACAATTGTGATCAACAGAGTATAAAATAGCATTTTCATTGTATAGACCACTAGCTTTCATATTTATAGATGTTCTTTAGTCTGTTTTATTTCTGTGTTTTAGTTATAGAAGAATTACTTGCAGATATATTTCTTGGTGAATGTAGAGAGACTTTGAAAAAATGATCATAATTTATATAGGAGGTTAACATAAATAGACCAATTCTCTCTCTACCTTTTTTATAATATTGAATAAAGTCAAAAGAAGAATAATACTTTGCAAGAAATAAAAATCACATGAAATTTAATAAGCTACTAGTGCTGGTCCACAGCATGAAATATTAAAAACCACTGTTTTAGATTTTTATTGTGTACGTAGATAACTATTTTGGAACATCATTTATCCTCATTTTCTTTGTTTTACTGTTAATGACTTTTCTTCTAAGTATCAAAACTGAGTTATCAAAACCATGTATGGCCTGCTAAAACCCGAGAATTTGGTCTATTGCCTTTTATGGGAAAATGACATTAATAGAAGAGAATATTAATGATTTATTTTATAAGATATGAATTTGGCAGAAATTGTGTTATAAGAACAATTTATAATCTAAAGAATCTTAATGCTATGGGAAATTGGCCATATCTAGTATAATAAAAGATAATAATATAATAAGACTCTACATGTTAACCTAAGTTAAAAACCACGCAAAATTATGGGCAACTTGGCATTTGGACACATAAAAGTCTCATTGCATTTCTAGTTAACAATAAGTACCAATAGATGTAAATTGTGTATCTATGACTATTAAAATAAAAATTTATATGGATGCATAAGTATATTTATAGTTTATAAGATAAGGGATGCTATAATGATAAAAATTATCTTGGTTTATGGTATCCTACTTTCCAAATAAAATAGATCTCCAAAATATTTAAGGAATGTTGTTTGTATAATCAATAGATACCAGATCATGCCAGATGATAAATGACTTGGCTTTAGAAAGGGAAGACTCTGAAGGTAAATATAGGTACATAGCAAAAGAGACTTTTCAAATATTTAAATAAATGTCATGTGGGAAAAGGATTTAGTTTACTTTGCATGAGATAAGGCCAAGTGGAGAATACAGGTATATTGATCTCAATATAAATAAGTACTCAAACCAATCATTTTCATAAAAGATTTATCCTCCTACCAAGATGATTTTATCTACATAAAAGGCATTGTTAAAGTCTAGATATTATTGATGCAACTCAATGATCCGAAGTAATTTTGAATTAAATTGCATGTAAGCTTTATTGCAACACTAAGGCACAGATAATAATTCTGTAATGTCATGCATATATTTTATATTTATTGTGCATTTGTTGATCACTGATAATTTGTGGTACAATTGTTTATAATTGTGAAATATACAAAGGAATCTATAACATAGCTTGGAGAAGAGAAAGGAATTCTGCAAACAAGACATAAGCATATAAAACCATGCTGAGTGATATAGTCTGGAATTCTATTGTCAATCATAGATGTTGTGATTTATAAGACCTTTAGTCAGGTTTCTGAACACAGCTCTGATAATTGGATTTAATTTAGAAAGGTATGATTTGATCACAAAAGTTCTAGGTAGGTAATAAGACAAGCATGATCAAATACCAAAATAAAAATAGGTCAGCTAGGAGAGCTGTGTGATAGAAAAAACAAAAGATTTGCTAGCACAGTATTCATCCATTATTTATTCAACACTTAAGGAGCACCTACTATGAGAAACCACAATGAATGCAAGAGGCTGCAAAGATAAAGTAAAAATGTCAGCCCTCAATTTTCTTCTAGTCTTCATTACAGAAATCAATATTAACACCTGTCTACACTGTCTCAAATCTTGGATAATTTAATTTGAAGATGAGTTTTTGGGAATTTATTGAGCTACCTTCCTCCAGCTCAACACTCATTAAACAAATATTTATTGAACCTCTGCATTGTTTTAGTTGTTTGAGGTACTGTAGTGGACAAAATATTCAATTATTTTTAAAGCAAATGAATACTTTTTAAGTTATTACCTGGTCTTTCAAGAAATATAAGGTATTTATAGAGAATATCTTAGGGGGTTTTCGGAATGACCTTTAAATTTCTATTTCTGAAGAAAATGCTTTGAAGTCATCCACAGTGTTTCTTTAAACATGACTCCTTTCTTATGGCCATACATTCCATTTGGTTTTGTTTTAGTTTTTTAGCACCTGCAAACCTTAAACTGGAAATTTTATCCTTTGTTTTTTTAGCTCTTGCCACTCTAAACTTCTCTTCTTGTGAGAATCATTATTTTCTCTTTATACAAATAAAGTGCAAATCAATCTTTCCAGAGCTAAACATTTATCTCAGTTAAATTAGAAAAAAATACTTTTTAGGTTAAAACTCAAATTAATTGCTTAGTAGAATAAAGAGGAATATATGGAATCCAGCACAAATTTTTTCATCACGATGAATTAAAATTACAAGTCAAAAACTGCAGGGTGAATAATACCTCTTGTGCCCAATGATAGAATTTGACATCTAGAACTAGATATCAGTTTTGGTCCCAGCTATTTTCTTTCACATGAAATTATTCACTAAATACTATTGTCCCTTAATATTGAAAATTATCATATTAAATTACACAAAGGAAAGTAAATTAACTTTAGTGTCCAGGTCAAGTGACAGTCAAAAGGGGAGTAGTGTCCCTGGTTAACCACAATTGTAGGGCGTCAGATAGATTCCAGTAAGCAAGCAGCCAGGGATTTTGTTTAATTGAGATTTTTTTCTATACAAAATATTCATAGCCTGATTCTTTATATAATTATTTTATGACTTTTTGAATATTACCCTTCAATTAATTGTATTGAATTATAAAATACATATCTGTATATTGCATCCCATTATTTGTCTTTCAAAATACTACTTTTTTTTTTTCAAAAAAAATCTTGGCTCTGTGCCCAGATATTATTCCTGGCAGGCTTGGAGACCATATGTAGTGCTAGGGATTGAACTCTGTCAACTACAAGTGAGGCAAGTGCTCCACACACTGGACTCTCACACCACATTATCACACTGATTATCCCCTACTTTATCTTTTTACATATTATGATCTGAGCTTGTAAATATTGGTAAGAAAAAGAGGTCATAGTGTTCTAAAGTGTCCATAGCATGACAAAGGTTAAAAACTTTTCAGTATTTACCACACACACACACACACACACACACACACACACACATAAGCAAGGTGAATACCCCGACATGCTATCTCTTGACCACTTTTACTGTTTTTCCTTTGGAAGAGAGACCCACTCCATTTTTACTTATAAGATTTATAAGAAAAGTACCAATGAACGACATCCACTCATATAATGGGTTGTGTTACATAGCTTGCATTCATATTTTTTATTTCCTTAAGTTTTGTTTAAAAGCTAGTCATAACTACAATTAGTTATTAAAAATCATCAGAGTAAAACATTTTATCTGTCTCCTAAAATAATGTTGAATTTTTTACTGGAATGAAGGACTATATTTTATTTCTTGAATGGCAAGTATTTTCCAAGTGTATAAATTGAGTTTTG
The DNA here is from genome assembly GCF_024139225.1 of Suncus etruscus. Lineage (NCBI taxonomy): Eukaryota > Metazoa > Chordata > Mammalia > Eulipotyphla > Soricidae > Suncus > Suncus etruscus. Next base: position 68,392,040 of record NC_064854.1, on the reverse strand, counting down.
TACATAAATTACCTAAGCATTATTATTTTTACTGGCACTCTAGACATTAAGTCTGATGTTCAATACATAAAAGTCCAGAGTAAAGATGATGCTTTAAAAGGTTTATGTTTGCCCATTTAGACATTAACTTAAGTAGAAATTAGTAATATCCTGTGAAACTAATAATGCTATTTTATGTCATGTTTTTTTGTAATGATAAATTTAAGTTTAATGTATTATGTATTTAACTTAAATCTGTATATAGTAATGTATTTATTTTTAATGGACTATGATATGAAGGAATTCTACTCTGGCATAATACTCTTAATGACATTAAAATAATCATGGTGCTGAAATATATTATTTAAAATATTTTCTGCTTAAATAAAAATAAAACATTATGTTCATGAGTTCTATAATAAAAATATCATAAGTTCTCTAAAAATTTTTTCCACAGATGCCCCAAACACAATGTCCATTGTGTAATTCACTAAAAACTCTGATCACATTTGTTTTGTTCAATGAGTAATGTTTATTAAAAAAATACTACCATCTTGATGTAGATTGGGTATAGTTTCTGTTTTCGTTGACTTTGGATTTTGTATTCAAGTCTGATCATTTTTTATTTCCACCAAATGAACACATGACTGTCTGGTCTTGGTACCATCCATTTTTCTCTCTCCAATTATGATGCTGATCAAGGGGATTCCAGTAACATGGCTCTAACGGAAATATAAAAAAGATATGGAGGGAGCTCATCCAGTGCTGTAAGTATCCCTTTGGAAGAAGAAAGGGGAAAGAAGAAAAAAGTAACAAAACAAAACAAAATGGGACTAGAAAAGACAAAAACAAAACAAAAAATAAATAAGGGAATAACAACAAAAGTATAAAAAGAACAAAAAAAAAAGAGTAAATCGAAAAGCAAAACAATTAGCTATGAAGAAGCAAGCAATCCCCAAAAAAACTATAACAAAAAATAAAAATGAAAGCAAAAACAAGGAAAAAAGAAAACAAGACAAAAATCAACAACACAAACAACAACAACAAAAAAAAACAGACCAGCAACTTCTTAAAAAAGGGTTGCATTTCTTTTTCTTTCTTTTACATTTTTTTTGCATAGGCACCGTAAACATTGAAGAAATTAGAACGGGAATTCCCTTGGCATAAGAGATACATGGTTTCTCCTCCCCTGAAGCATATTGCTATGGGAACAACTACAGGCTCCATACTCACTCTTTTACACACCCCAAGGTCTTTCTATGGTGCCAGAAAACTTTCCGCTCAGATGTGGGCGATAACATCCCGTTTCTGTCGCTGAAGATCTTGCTATTTGTGTAGGTCATAGGGTGAAAGCTATGAGAGAGGTGGTTTTTTTTCTTTCTTTTCTTTTTTTTTTTCTTTTTTTCTTTCTTTTTTTTTTTTTTTTTTTTAAAGTTCTAGGTTCTAGGATTTCACTGTTGTCGTAATCAGTCTTCTGTGATTAGTGGACTTGGTTTTTGCTCAGATCCTAGGTCAGAGCCTAGTCTTTTAGCATGGTTCCAGATGCATGGTTCTCAGTTGCAGTTGTCAAATTCAGACCTCTGGGATTAGAGATCAGGTTTTTGTACAAATCGAAGCTGAGGCCTAGTTTAGGAACTTACATCAAGCTGTACATGGAGGGAACAGTTGCACTAGCATTACGAGGGGGTAAAGAAGGGGGAAGTGGGATGCATGCTGGAAACAGGGGTGGAGGGAGGACAACACTGGTGGTGGGAATGCTCTTCATCCATTAGTACTATTTGCCTTAAATATTATTGTGAAAGATTTGTAATTCACCTTGCTCACAATAAAAAATAAGACTTAGATACTGAACAATAGTTAAAAGAAAACTTGGTAGAAAATTTTCAGTAAAAAAAATACTATCATCAAGGCTAGTCTTTTCATAATGGAGTTTAAAATAGCTAGTGAAACAGTTATTAACATTTAAAGAAGTGAAAGTTGTTTATAAAATATTAATATCCAGTAATTGGAAAGGATATTAAGATATTTTACTTCATATATTGTGGTATAATTCTAAACTAACTTTATAGTCTCTTGTAAATTTCCTGTAAATGTATGACATGTTTCTTAATTTGTGACCTATATTCCTTGAAATAATAAATATTCACTGATAAAATTTTTGTTCTTGTTTTCTGTATTTTGGGGGCCACACACAGGTGCTCAGGGGTTACTTCTGCTTCTGCACTCAGAAATCACTCCTGGTTCAGGGAACCATAATGGATGCCGGGATCGAACCCACATTCGTTCTGGATCAACCACGTGCAAGGCAAATGCCCTACCACTCCAGCCCCACTGACAAAATTTTTAAAAATAAAAAATTATTCAGAGGAATTGACCATTATATTAGGCATTATTGCTAATATAATATATTATATATTATATTATGATATAATTAAATAATTATAAAAATATAATTTTCTAATTTAATATAATGACATTATAATATATAATAAATAATGCTATATAGTTTATGTATTTTGACATAATAATATGATGTGTAAATATGTGTAAGACTCTTCAGCTTTCCTTATCACATTTAAGTTTCACAACAACACGATATACATCAATATAGACAATATATGTCTCCTGTTTTTATATGAGGAAACTTGGGTTACTCATGAGTTTAGGGTTCCTTGAGAGAATGTTGTTGGACTGGCTTCAATGAAAGGAATCTGTACAAATCAGATGCTGGGAGTTCAGGATCAAGGTGATAGCCTACGCTGCTACCTGCTGAGACTCTGTGTCCGAGTCAGCTCCCTCTCTCTGAGTTCTTACACTGTAATGAAAGCTTGAGTTTTGGGGCTTTCTTTTTCTCCTTGGAAGGACTCCAATCCCACTATGTGAGTCTGATCTCTCCCTAGCTCTAATTATCTATTTATGATATTGCCTAATTATCTAATTATTTTTACCTAATATAATATAATTATATTATGACTCCTCCAAATATCAGTACAATGGGAGATACAGTCTTAGCACATGAATTTTTGGAAGAGAAAAGACTTTGCTTTTTGGAGTTTCAATGATCTGCCTAATGTTTCAGAATAAGTAGTAAAAGATGGAATAAGCTTCAAAAACTTACTAATACAATGTTGGTGAGATGGCTTCTACAATTCTCAATTTTCCTTTTATTTAAATCAACTTCAGCACAAGTCCCCTTTCAAGCAGCCCTGTGCCCTCTCCTGGACTATTTATTCTGGGCCTAATGATCTTCTCTCCACATCTAGAAGCAGTGATTCCTTTTAGTTTTCCTCTTATTATATTAGTCTTAATTCCACTTATGGAAAAAGTTGAAAGTTTATTCCATAGTTATCAAGGCTTCAAAACATCATCTGGTTGTGATTTTGAGTTTAATCTTTGCCTTCCATAATATCCCTGTTCTCTTTGCATCATCATTTCTTCTCCCAATTTTTTTTGATGGGGTTAGATTTGTTTTTGTTGTAAGTTCCATCAATGCTTTTTATATCTTAGATACAAATCCCTTATTGGATGGTGTTGGGTGAACAGTTTCTTCCAGTTAGTGAGTAGTTTTGGAACCTAGTCACTGACTCCCATTTTAGGTACGGAAGCTTCTCAGTTTAGCATAGGCCCATTTATCTTTGCTTCCACATGCTTAGGCAGTGGTGTTTTCTCTTTGAAGTACTTTCAATGTCATGGAATGTTTTGCCAATGTTTGCAGCTGAAAATCCTAAAGATACACTAAAAAAGCTTCTAGAAACAATAGATTTGTATAGTAAACTATCAGGCTACAAAAATAAAATGCCAAAATTCATGACCTTTTTATATACAAATAATGAAAGATAAGAAATATTTAAAAATACAATCTCATTTATAATTTGCCACAGAAAATCAAGTATCTTGGAGTCAAATAAATAAAGTGATGAAAGACCTGTAAATAATGACCTACAAAATACTGATTTTAGAAATAACAGGACACAAGAAAATGGAGAAATATATCCGGCTCATGAATCGATGGGGGGATTAACATAAATAAAACTGCAGTACTTCCTAAAGTATTGTATATATTTAATGCAACCCCTATAAAAAAATTAATGACACTTTTCAAAGAGGTCGATCAAACAATCCTGAAATTTATTTGAAACAATAAACACACACAAATAGCTAAAGAAATACTTAGAAAAAAGACGGGAGGCATCATTTTCCTAAACTTTAAATTGTACTATGAAGTAATAGCCATTAAAACAGCATGGTATGTGAGCAAAGACAGACCTTTAGATCAACAGTATAGACTTGAGTATTCAGAAACTGACCCCCATGCATATAATCAATTAATCTTTGATAAAGGTGTAAGAACACAAAGTGGAACAAGGAAAGCCTCCTCAATAATGGTATGAGGATAACTGTTTAACCAATTTGCAAAAAGGCAAATTCAGACCTCTTTAAAACCATCCAAAAGGGTCAAATAAAAATGGATTAAAAACCTTGATATTAGATCTGAAATTATGAGAAAACATAGGCAAAATATTCCATACACATTTTCTAGGCAATTAAAATAGAAAGCAGTTCATATGATCAGAAAAGGGAAACATGGTTTAAAAAAACAGTTTTATGAGTGTCAAATGCATCAGATATTGGACTAAGTAATTTCATCTGCAATTCTAAGAGGCAATTATTAGCATCGATTTACAGAGAATAAATAACAGGGGAATTAAATCTCTCGGTCACTGGCAGAGTCTATATTTAAATCCTTTCTTTTCTGTGGAGGGAGCATCCTTACTTAGAAGATGCTGAACTGGGACACTGGATGCAGTACTTCTTTTCATTTTCTTTACTATGTTTTGGAAATAGAAGGATGACTTTACCTCAGATACTAGCGAAGATTTCTAAAATGCTTCAAATACCTTGTGTTATGCCTTTGAACTTCTGTTTATTATGAGGATGTTAAAAGTAAAATAAAAATTAGAAATCTCTGGGATTTGAAAACTCTGTTTTTTACTACGTCTATGGGGCTGAGTGATAGCACAGTGGTACAGTGGTAGGGAAATTGCCTTGCAGACCCAGAATGGACCCATTTTTGATCCTTGGCATCCCACATAGTCCTCTGAGACTGCCAGAAACTATTTTTGAGCATAGATCCACAAGTAACCTCTGAATGCCCCCCCAAGTGTGGTTCAAATACAAAAAAATACTATATCTAATGTATTCTTCAAGGAGATATGGGGTGTAGACATTGATAACCCAATCATATGGAAAGGCTAGGAGGATATGGTTAGAAGAGCCTTTTTTTCCAGATTCCAAAGAAAGTTAAGCAGCAAGATGTGCACAGAATCAAATTAGCGGTTCTGAGCCAGGCTATTTAAATTATTTTTAGGCAGGAGACATACTGTACACACCAGCTTTTAGATATGAGTAATTAATATGAAATGTTACTGCTCTCTTTGACTTTAGTCATGTTGCACTTTTCTTATATTTCTTCTATCACAATCCTATTTCTAATATCTATATGGCCTCTTTTCATACAGATTTCATTTTATTTTGAACATTTTTATTACTATATTCACAAAAATATGTGTCCCTAAAAGTTGATGGTGATAATGGCAGCCATTTCCAGTTGTCACTAAGAAGAAACTTTCACTTACCTGATGTCCCTATCTGACTGCCCCCATCTGAACTCCTCTTATCTCATAGGTCAGTGATGTTTAGATTCAGGAGCTCCTGCATAGGAAATTAAAACAAGCTGCTATAATATGCCTTTCTTTTGTCCTTTATTTATGACTGATCTAAGACATGAGCTTTCTGTGTATTCATGTCACTTACTCACCATTACTAGAAAATAGAAAATAAATAAAATTTCTGACATTTAACAGGATGTAATGTATTAAATCAGACCATCTCAAAGCTTTAGTAATTGCCAGATTTTGAAAGTTGTGTAGAATCTACATGTCTCCTTCATTACTGATGTCAATCATTCAATAAATTTAAATAAATTTAAACTGTGAGATCATATGTCATAAACTGTGACAACTTGTGATTATATAGTAATTCCTTCAGAGACTGTTCCATTCAGTGACATTAGCCATAGAAAGCACCCCACTCTTTATTCAGTTTGATGGTAATAACTCTTTCATATTCAGAGAAAATATACAGCATGAAATAGAAAATGGAATAAGACTCACTCCTCCTGGAGTCCAGTAAACAGTTTCTTCAGCAATCAGGCAGCAGCTATCCAGCAAAGTGGTAGATTAGCCTGCCCCCCACCCCACCCCAGCTCTTCAGCCCAGTGAACTATATGCTGTCTGTGGCAACCATCACCTTGAGGGTATCACAAGGGGCAGGCTTCTGGTAACTGACATCTTCCTCCTTAAAGAGACAGAACACAGCTTTTTTATTAATAATTTTTATTTTGACCAAAGTGGATTACAAACCTTTCACAATAGTATTTTACATGCATAGTGACATTGAATTAGGGGCATTCCCACCACCAGTGTTGTCCTCCCTCCACCCATTCCCAGCATGCCTCCCATATCGCCCCTCCTTTACCCCCAGGGCTGCTAGTGTAAGTGGTCCCTTCTGTGTGTAGCATGTTGTAGATTGGGAATCAATTCTGTTGTAGTTGGCTTTAGATTTGGTGTTTAATCTGATCATTTTTAATTTCTACTCAATGTTCATATGACTGGTCTTGGTGCACTCCATTATTTCCCCCTCAATTTGTGAGGCAGAACAAGATGGTTCAACTTATGTGGTTCTGTTTGCAGGTAAGAAAAAAAGAAAAGAAAAGGGGGGGGGCAAAAAATCAAACAAGCAAAACATGGAGTCCTTCTAGAGACTATAAAAATCAGTTTAAGAAAAGAAAGGGAAAAAGAAAGGACAACATAAAAATAATACAAAACAAAATAAGTCCCCCCTCCAAAAAAAAATAAAAACCCAGAAAGCACTTCAGCAATAAAGACAATCACCACACAGAAACCATGGTCCCGAATGCTGACCAGGGTCCATAAGTGTCTTCTTTTCTTATATTATGTGACCTTAGTAACCCATTCCACTTCCTCTGCCTTGGCTCTTTTCCTCTCCAATTCCATTGGCAGACTTTATCTGACCACTGTTCATTCTTTCAGGAGCCAAGTTTACTCTTTTGAACTTGGTTCCCTCTCCTCCTTCAGGTCTCTTCAGCTTCTACTTTATCAGTCAATCCTTCCTTGACTCCCCCATTTTAGCTATTTTTATTTTGGAACCACACCCGGCAGTGCTCAGTGATTACTTATGACTATGCAAGAAACATCACTTCAGAATGGGCTTGGAGATCAAGCTTAGGTAGGACATATGCAAGGAAAGTTCGCTACCCAGTATGCTATCTCTTAAGGCCCTCATTCATACATAATCAATGAATAATTATTCACTGTTCATTCTTAGTATTCAAAATTTCATATGATGATATCATAAGAATTTTACTTTGAGTACTTAGAGTATTTTCAATTATAGAACTAAATTTAGGGGCCAAAGCACAGTGGAGGGACATTTGCCTTGCATGCTGCCAACCCAGGACCAACCCGGGTTTGATCCCCAGAATTTTACATAGTACCTTAAGCCTGCCTGAGAATAGAGCCAGGAGTAAACCCTGAGTGCTGCTAGGTATGGGCCACCCCCCCCCCAAATAAAGAACTAGATTTAACCCTATGAAGATTCAAGACTCAAACAACTTACAGAGAAAAAAGAGGAATGTATTTCTTTATCAGGATTGATAAATTGTCTGTTGACTGAATAGCTTCCAGGTCAATTGAACTCTACATCTTGACTGATAGCCTCTTCTATAAATCTTGATGCATTAGTTACTGTGTTGGACAAGAGAGCATGGGATCCAGTGTAAGTTCATTTGTTAGAGATTAATTTTTTATAAAACTGAAGAGAAGTAGCAAAAATAGAATAATGCATAATATAATCATAAGTCAGGTTTCACTAAGCATTCATTTTTGAGAGTTGTTAGAAAATTTGTCACATTTTGAGTTGTAATTAGAACATGCTTAATTTTCTGGAGTCATTACACTGACAAAAGCATCAAGATATTCTGTCCAGAGTTCTAGCATAATTTACTGAGTTAAATGCAGTTCAAAGTACCTTAATATTATTCAAAGTTTCTTATAGATAATGCAATATTATGAAAAGTAAAGTAGACTATATCTAGCTTTGTGTGCACTCTGATTAGTGAAAACTGATTATGACACATTTTTAGTTTCTAAAAATAACATAATATGGCAAGTCTTAAAAATAGACTTGATTATTTCTAGGCAGTAGCTGATGAGAATAAAAGAAATTGTCTTGAATTGATTAAATGCTGGGTAATATAGAGAGATATAGTATGTAACTAGATTTCAATAAATTAAGAATCTTTCTGAAAGTCTCTGAACTTTTCAGTACTACAATTATAAACCATTAGAATTATCATCTTTATAATGTCTTTGATGTGTATAAAAGAACTTAAGTTATTTACAATATCTGTTACATTTTTTAGTAGATAGTCCTGAAATGCATTTTAACCATGTTTTTTTTTTAGCCTTGCTAGTGCAAGGCCTCAAAAAATTGGTTCAAAGCTCAGAATTGTTCCTCTCCATGGAAATCTTTAGTAAAAGGCGAAAGATTTATGCAATCTGAAGAGAAACCAGAGTATAAACCATGTATTTTAATTAAAGGATGAAAATACATGTCATTATTAGCGAATATAATGGGAAGAAAATTATATCTTGCCACTTGTCTTTAAACTCACTATGACTGGCCTCAGAAAATAGTGTACCTAATGAAAGCTGACTTTAAGAGTACTGTGCAAATAAAATGCAGGAAATCTTATTTTTCTGCCTTATCTTCCTCTTTTGTAGTTGAGGTGACCAGAAGTCACACAAATACATACTTGTGGTCCCATGACAAATTCTGCTTAGCCGTGATGGTTGTTGTAGTCAGTCTTCTGTACTTAAAGATACTGGTTTTTGCAGAGATTTTAGGATGGAACATCTTCTGATTTTATCTCATTGGCTGGTGAGGTAGGACAACCTGTCCCTAGATCAAGTTGTTGCTATTTCCTCATTGTCAGAGTTTCTTATGAACCTACCCCAGAGCAGGTTGTAGAAATCCCCTTCTTATACTTAATGCAATTGTTATAATCTCCTGTGGCTCCTTTTTTCCTTTGGGATTAGCCCTTCTCTTTTTTTTTTTTTTCCACCTTCAATGAGCTCAGTATTTTCATTACAACAGGATGTATTCCTCAAGACTGTGCCTTAGAGCTGGATAATTCACTGTTACTTTTTTGGGGGGTGGGGTCACACCCAGCAGTGCACAGGGATTACTCCTGGCTCTAGGCTCAGAAATCATCCCTTGCAGGCACAGGGGACCATATGGGTGCCGGGATTCAAACCACCATCCTTCTGCATGAAAGGCAAATGCTTTATTTCCATGCTATCTCTCTGCCCCTCATTGTTACTTTTATTATTTCCCCAAACCTGGTGTTTCCCTATTTTCCTACATGCAACACTTCTCAAAAGAGATTTCATCTGCTTACATCTTGAATTTTCTTCTTCTGTAACAGTGTTGACATAAGTCAAAGACCAAACCTATTTAAGGGTGTAAAATTCATGCCAACTTATTATTTATGGGGCCCAGTCAATGGTTTATTGAGTTGCCTATCTTAAAGACAAATCAGTTTGATTAGACTACAATAATTTTTAATATTAGATCTTGGAGAGAAAATCTTTCCTTGGCCCTGGAAGAACAAAGTTTTAAAGAAACACATTAAAAAGAAACTTTAAAAAGAAAGGAGAACAATGCTTTCTCATTATTAGCTTATTGTAATGGAAACTCAATACCCTATCAGCATTTAAATACCAAATCTTGTCTATAAAAATAAGCATAGGAGAATCTGAAGATTTTTTCATTCTATATTACACCAAATTGCCAGTTTTTTATAGTTGGAGGAAGACATGGATCAAGAGATTGTCCGATCTTTCCATTGGCTCCTGATACTGAGAGGCATTAATACAATTTTCAGAACCACATTGTCACATATCTCATGACACAGACTAAACCTTAATCTCACATCTAAGGTCAATTCAGTGCAATTTGTGAAAGTAGGTCATGAAAGTATATTCATCTAAATTTGCTGTGACTAAAGGCATTTATTTTTGTAGATTCTTTTTCATTTGTGTGGTATTTTTCAGTGGCTTGAGAATATGCACTCTAGAAGTTAATATAATATTTATTTACTTCATCATTAAGACAGACCATTGCTAAATATGTAGCTTGTACTGGAGAATTGTCATGCTTATCTCTTCAAGACATTTTTCATAACTGCACCTAAGACTTCAAAAGTAACCAAAGCATACATAAATGACCATGACCTTTTAAAAATGGTATGTTATAATCAAAATGTTTTGAAACATAAACATTCACTGAGGAGAATAGCAACTGGAAGCAGTTTCTGACCCTGAAATTGTTCATTGTATTCATAATTTAAAGTCTCACTTCTCAAAGTTATAGCTATTTGAACTTAGGACAGTATTTTTTCTTTTTTTTATAATCTTAATCCCTACTTAATGAATTGAAGTGCATTAAGTAGTATCACATGATGGAATATAACAAGTGGTTTTATTTGTTCCTCATTATTCTTTCTCTACATTATAAAAATAGTCAATATTTTATAAGATGCTTACAAGTTACTTGTCTAGCACTTCTTTAAATCTTGTACAAATATAAGTTATTTGGAATGAAGGCAATAGTACAATGGGTAGGGTGCTTGCAGGGAGGGGGAAGAGACAAAAACACTAAATAATCCTTTTTTATTTATTTATTTTTTTATCTAGTTTTTGTCGATTTCTTTGTTTTGGGGTAGATATTGAAGTAGTTGTCCATTTTTTTATTTATATATTTACTTTTCTTCTTTTCTCTTCTTCCTTTTTGCGCCTTGTCATATTTCCTATCTCACAACCATGGCAACTATGTGGTGCATATTTTTATTGCTGCAGTGCTCACTGGATATCTTTTTTGATTCCTCTTTTTGAACTATTGTGGTGTTTCACCTTCTTTTTTTCCCCTTTGTCCCTCAAACCAAGGATGAGAGCCTCTAGAATGACTCTGCTCATAGTCGGTGTAGTCGATTTTTACCTCCATTATATTACTTTTCTCTTCCTCAAACAAAACCACATAACTTGAACTTTCTAGTCCCACCTCCCAATTAGAGGGGGCAGTAATGGAGGCACCAAGACCAAACAGTTATAAGACCACTAAATAATAAACTAGACACAGAAGGGACCACACACTCTACAGCCCCTTGGGGGAGAGTGGAGGATATGGGAGGCAGGATGGGAGCAAATGTGCGAGGACAATTCAGTGGTGGGAATTCCCCTGATTCAATGTAAATATGTACCTGGAATATTACTGTGAACGATATGTAAGCCACTACAATTAAAATAAAAATTATATTAAAAAAAAAGAATTCTCTCTTGTGAAGATAATCTATTAGTTAGAGTATTCAAATAGCTCCCTCTAGTGCCAGGTTTTTCCTTTCAGACCTATGATGTATTCAGAATATTGGAAAGCGGTGATATTGCTACATACTCTAGAAACATTTCTGGACTCAAAACTTTTGTACTTAAAATTACTCAAACATTCAGGGGCAGAATAAAGATCTGTCTTAGGAAATAATGAAGTAAAAATTTAAATGTGTTCTTGTGAGCCTCAGTATCCTGAGTAGTCTTCATTTAATGCTTACTAAGGAGTGGACTCCTGTGGTAAATTGAAAACAAAATTAAAATAAATGCTTGACTGAGGAACAAGCTATAAAACACTAATAGCTAATCATTGGCTATGCACTTATGTTTTCCTAAGTGTCATCTCTCAATGCTTTCAGAACACTGTGGGATGCTGATTGTATGAACTGCATTTTAACAATACTAAATAGAGGACCGGAAAGAAAAATATACAGCAAAATGTTTAATACATAATTTGTGAAAGGGCATATATGATGAGGGTGTTTTACAAAAGAACTGAAATTGCAACACTTGATAAGCTTCTCTTGTTCATTTTCAGCCACAACTGAAAACAGATTTATTTTCTAATAAGCTACACCCCCTGCTGATTTTCTTTTACACCTTACATGTTGAAAGAAAATTTAAGTAACTGAACAATTTCAATGTAAAAATGAAAATCTTTATTGCCATCTGCTGGACATGTGCAGTAAGTAAAAAAGTACACTTAAAAGATGATTTTTTTTTTTTTATGGGAGCTGGGGGTTTGGTTTTGGGGCCCTACCTTGCATTACTTAAGGTTTACTCCTGGCTCTGCACACAAGAATTATTCCTTGCCAACTCCAGGCTCCATGGGATTGAACCCAGGGTGGCCACGTGCAAAGCTACTTAAAGAAAATTTTAGACAAAAACAAAACAAAACTTTTTTACTGCACATTTCGTACTAAAAATTTAAAACTAATAATTCAGTGTCTTTTATTTATGATAATGTAACATAAAACTTTGATAGTAAATTTTTGTAGGCTTTAATTTTTAGATGTTTCAAAATCTTATCAAAATTGTGACAATTTTACAGATTTCTCATTAGCTCTCTGTTCATCTATACACAGTCTCCTCTATAATTTGCATTTGCCACTATAAAGCCCAATTATTACTGTTCCTTAATCTGGAATATCATATCATTATCATCACAAATCTTTTAGTTTTACTCAAAAATTTAAATTAAATTAGTGATCATATTTAATATTACACATTGTGTAAGTTAAGCAAATATATAATGATTTTATACACATTAATCTTACAGATTAGTTTCAATGCCTTACAATTATTCTTTGCACCATCTATTCAAAATCATCTCTCCCAATCCCCTATGAAAGCTTTTAAAACCTAAACAGTCTTACATATAATTAATAAAATTATGTTTTAACTAATGGACTATATCAATATTAAATGGACTATATCATATTAAATATATATAATATAATGTTTGCCTTTCATTACTTTTAAATTCTATGATATTTAATGTCATGTGCTTACAATGATGTTTACATTTACGATTTGGTGTGTCTTCATCTTTGATGAAATGTCCATGATATCCCTCCTAAGCCCCTGTTAAAAAATTTTTAATGGTCATACTAGTATTACCAACATTCTTTCATTTATAATTTTTAAAATTTAGTTATGTGCAATGATCAATTTTGTTAAATATGGTTTATGAAAGTATGAAAATGTCTATTTTTCTAATTTAAATAAACTTTATGAGTTTTTACCATATCATGATCAGGAGTTTAAATCTTATAAATACATATTCTTCAAGAATTCATACCTACTATTATCAGAGCTTTAGGATAGTCCAAGAAATTGCATTTTAATAAGCATCAATACTAAATTTGAGAACACCAAGAAAATCTCATGAAGCAGTAATTTTGATTTCCTTTATGCAAACCCAAATGAGTATCCTGGTGAAGAATGATAGGGTTTATATAAAAAGCTGAAATAGAGAGCATAAGTATCACAACCAGATTAAATATTAATGTAAAAATTTAAAGCATTGGCCTAATCTTTCTCAGCTGTAAATTTCGATATTTTTACCCAGTAATCTTTAATCCCTTCTGTTTCTGTTTTACTAAATACTTTCTTTAAAAAAATAAATAAGGGGCCGGCGAGGTGGTGCTAGAGGTAAGGTGTCTGCCTTGCAAGCGCTAGCCAAGGAAGGACCATGGTTCAATCCCCTGGCGTCCCATATGGTCCCCCAAAGCCAGGGGCAATTTCTGAGCGCTTAGCCAGCAGTAACCCCTGAGCATCAAACGGGTGTAGCCCAAAAACAAACAAACAAACAAACAAACAAACAAATAAATTAAATTATTTACAAGAATATTTTTCCTCTTATCCATTCTCACTCTTTAAGTGGCATTTAAATGATTTCAAAGTAGTGAACGCAAGTCCAACGAAGGGGGTACTTGCTTTCAAGCTGTACAATCATATTTCTTAAATTTCAATAATTTCCCATAAGGATTGCAGAGGCCAATTCAAATTTATTTCAAAGGAAATATAGCATGATCACATTTATAAATAGCATATTACTTCGCATTTAGTGACAAAATAACTCAAATACATCTAGATTAACAAATTATTATTAAAGTTTAATGATTATTGGTTATCATTCAGCTTGCAAAGAGTAGTTGTATATTAAAAGAAGAGTACTCCATAAAATTTTATCTAAATCATAGAAATTTACAGTTACATTTAGTTCCTTTTGAAAAATGTGTGTATTATTTACTATTTACCTATAATCTAATTACATTTGAAATAAGAATAACTTTACAAAAATAGTCAATACATTTTTACTAATACAATTGTTCCACTAAGCAGCAACCCCACAAACTTATTTAATAAAGTCAACAATAAAAGTTAATATTGGTGGGATTGATCATGATACATTGTATGTTTAAAACCCAACATGAATAATTTTGTAAACCGCAGTGGTTTAAATAATTTTTTTAATTATGCTTTAATGTTAAGGTTAGTGTGATTGTTTTTCAACAATAGGTTGAGACATTGGGAATTCAGTGATCAATTCTCCCTATCTGGTTTGTAAAACATTTAGTTATATTTAGTACTTGATGCTCTGCCTAATGAAAATACCTCAGATTTTGGGGACACTCTTAATTCATTTAGAATCCTGAGAACTCTATGGACTCTGACCATGGAGTTTTCAATTTGATGTCACTAGCATCAGAGTGCTGAATGGTGCACTGTTCTGTGTATTTCAAGCGAAGCTTGAGAATTGAAACACAGACCATACTTAATGTTTGCAGCTCACGTGCATCATTTTACAGCAATAATACACATTTCAAAGTAAATACAGATTGTAGAATGCTATGTAAAATTTTGATTAAAAAAAGTTGGAGCTATATTTTATCTTGAGGATCAAAAGTGAGAAAAAAAAAACAAAATATATAATGTAAGGTGCTGTTCAGAGATTTTATAAATTTAGTTTTGCCAGTCACTCAGGATTATTTTGTGTACCTTACAAATGAACAAGTACTTATTGCTAAGAAAAGCTTTAGTAATTTTCATATTGGAGTCTTATTTTATAACTTTGTACACATTTAAAATATTTAGCATTTTATGATAATTTTTCAAATGTGTTTCATTATTCTCCCAAACAAGTTGTCTACGACTAAAACCTTAGAGCTTCTTGAATAAAGCAAACAAATATTAAGGTAATACAATGGTTATTATGTAGGGTTATTAAGTATTAAAATAATTGAAGACATTTCATCCAGAAAAAAACCAAGATCAGTGTTTTTGATAGCATTATGTTATATATATCCATTTTTCTATAAAATAATTTGAGAATTTTGATTATCTATTTTGTCAAGTGTACTAATCAATAAGAATATGTTATTAATTATAGAATTTAAATGCACAAATAAGTTTCAAAGAAAGGTTTTGTAGTTATATATTTCCTGTACTACCATACAATTCTCAGTTTAATATAGTCCCACTTGATTATATGTGCTTCAATTTTCTTGGACATTGGTGTTTCACCCTTGACTATCCGATCTTTAGGCTTTTGCCTATATACCTTACAGTTTTAGTTCTGATATGAAGGTTTTTAATCAATTTTTATTTGAACCTTTTGTATGGTGTTAAGAAAGGTCTGGGGAACCGAGAGATAGCATGGAGGTAGTGTGTTTGCCTTGCATGCAGAAGGACGGTGGTTCGAATCCCGGCATCCATATGGTCCCCCGAGCCTGCCAGGAGCAATTTCTGAGCGTAGAGCCAGGAGTATCTCCTGAGCACTGCCAGGTGTGACCCAAAAACTAAAAAAAAAAAAAAAAAAAAAAAAAAGAAAGATCTGAGTTTGCTTTTTTTACCTGTGGTTGACCAGTCATCCCAAAACCACTTGTTTTGTTCCATTTTGTGTTTCTTACTTCTTTATCAAAGACTATTTACTTATATGTCTGGTAGTGAGTTTCTGAATACTCATGTATATTCCACTGATTTAGGGTCTTTCTTTGTGCTAATAGCATGCTGGTTTTATTATTTTTTATAGTACAATTTAATGTTGGGTAAAAGATGCCTGTCACCATTTTTTTCCCTAAGGATTTCTTTAGCTATTTGTGGACATTTACTCTTCCAAATGAATTTCAAGAGTATCTGATTTGTGTTTCTTATATCAAGACCATGGCGTTTTTTTTTTTTTTTTTTTTTTGTTTTTTTTTGTTTTTTGTTTTTGTTTTTGTTGTTTTTTTTTTTTTTTTTTGTTTTTTTTTTTTTTTTTTTTTTTTTTTTTGGTGCTTATCGTTATTGTTGGAGTCCTCACTGGATATTTGGCACTTCTTTTTGTACTGGTGGAGTGTTTCACCTTTTTTCTCTCCTTCGTCTCTCAAACCGATGATGAGAGCCTCTAGAAGAATTCCGCTTATTTTCGGCGTATTGGACTTTTACCCCAGTTTATTACTTTTCTCTCCTTCAAACAAAACCACGTAACTTGAACTAGCTTGTCCTACCCCCCAGTTAGAGGGGGAAATAAGGGAGGCACCAGGACCAAACAGGTGCAAGACTACCAAGTAGTAGGCTAGATACAGAGGGGATCACATATTCTAGCAACCCTTGGGGTGAGGGAAGAGGATATGGGAGGTAGGACAAAAACGGAGGTGTAGGGAGGACAATTTGGTGATGGGAATCCCCCCTGATTATGTAAATATGTACCTAAAATATTATTGTCAACAATATGTAAGCCACTATGATCAAAATAAAAATTATATTAAAAAATGTCATGTGGGGGCTGGAGCAATGGCACAGTGGTAGGGCATTTGCCTTGCATGCAGCTGACCCAGGACGGACCAGGATGGTCCAGGATGGATCGTGGTTCTATCCCCCACCTTCCTATATGGTCCCCAAACCTGGAGTTATTTTTGAGCGCATAGCCAGGGGTAACCCCTGAGCATCACAGGGTGTGGCCAAAATTTAAAAAAAGTAAAAAAGGTCATGTGTATCTTTAGAGGGATTACATTAAATTTATATAATTCTTTGGGAAGTATTGCCAATTTACTCAAATTAATCCTCCCAATCTATGAGTAGGGTATATTTTCCATTTCCCTATGACCTTTGTGTTTTGTTTCGTTTTGTTTTGTTTTGTTTTGTTTTGGCTGTCTGGAACTCTGTGATTCTTATGTTGTTTCTATTGTTTGTTCTCTTTCTTTGAGGATTTTTTTCCAGTGTCTTCTTTTGTATGGAGGTGTTATACAGCTCATCTTCTAGCACTGACTCTGTCCTTAGTAGCTGTTACTCAGCTGGTGAGGATTTGCAGTGAGGTTTTCACTTCAGCTACAGGTTTTTCAGTCCTGATATTTCTATTTGGGTCTTATGGGCCACCTGTTCCATTGTTTAAGTTTTTTGAACATTCAAAAATTTCCTCTCTAAGGTACTGATCAAAGATGTTATGTAAGTGGCTGTTGTTGGTTGGGTCTACAGAACTAGCATCTTCAGTCGTAAGGTGTGATGGGGTCATACATATTTTTCCCATTGTGAACTTTGTTATATGGTACTGCTATTATGTGTTGTGGCACACCTCTTTGACTGTAAGAAACACACAGAGGGAAGCAGAGTGGTTCCACTCTTGTTGGTCTCTCACACCTCAGCTGAATTCAATCTGTGGCTTTTCCCACCCCAAACTAACAGGCAGATGCATCTGGATTCAAGTACCTCAAGTTCAATTCCAAATGGAGCTTTTAAAATGCAAATTCTGGCCATGCTTATGGTAGCTCCTGCTGGTCTCACTGACAGGAATTATTCTTGGTGGTGTTTGTTCAGATGGGTTGTCTTAGATTGAAACCATGTCATCTGTATCCAAGGCAAGTGCCTTTTTATACTTTACTATCTCTGCAGACCGTATTTTTGCATGTTTCATAGTGACTTAGATGTTTAAACCATTATACCTTAAGATGAAATGTGCACAGAATCAGGAGTTGACAAATTGGTGTTGGGAAGGTTAATGTCTATTTTGCTAATAAGTTGTATTGAAACAAAGCATGCTTTTTTTCTATTACTTATGCTACTTTTATGGTATAAACAACAGTTTAGTAATTGTAACCAAGAATGTAGGACTCCAAATTAGTATTTTAATATTTACCTCCTAGTCTTTTTCTGTAATATTTGCTAATAACTATACCAAATAATATTTCATTTTGTTTTACAAAAATGATAGGAATTTTTTTTCAGTCTTTCTTTATAAATGTGTCTCAACTTTAATAGAGTTAATTTTGTGACTTTTCAAAATACATATTCATCTATTTCCTCTAAGCCCATTTTTCTGGCTTAATAATGAAACATATTTCCTTGTTCCTACTCCTTAATAATTTTTTTTCGTTTTGGGTCACACCTGGCGATCTCAGGGGTTACTCCTGGCTGTCTGCTCAGAAATAGCTCCTGGCAGGCACGGGGTACCATATGGGACACCGGGATTCGAACCAACCACCTTTGGTCCTGGATCGGCTATTTGCAAGGCAAACACCACTGTGCTATCTCTCCAGGCCCTATTTTTAATAAAGGCTTTAAGTTTTAAAATGTTCTTTTGTATTTTTTTTTTGTCTTGAGGCTACACATGGTCATATTTAGGGCTTATTCTTGGCTCTGACCTCAGGGATCACTACAGAAGGGGCTGGTATACCATATAGGATGCTGGGAATAGATCGCAGTCAGTCACATACAAGGCAAGTGTCTTACCCATTCCAGAAGCTTGTGTGTTTGTACTTTTGTGTGTTTGTACTAACAGGTGTCTATGGCTGTTTTCTATATCTTGATCCTATATTAGTAGTTCATAAACTATATATGGAATCAATGTATGAAATTATAATAGTAAGTGATAATGTAGTTCTATTGAAGATATTCATGTAGTCATTAATAAAATGTAACTATAGCCTTAAAATACAAATTATTAGCCTTTATACTGGAAAAGTTTCAGATTCTAAAATATGTTTTATGCTACTTTAAGCATATTTTAATGGGAATTAAATAGAAAAGGTATAATTGTCATAGCAGAAAGGAATTTTAGAATTTTAAAAGAATTTATTAAAATTCTGCTTAAGGATTATTATTCTTTCTTTTTTTAATTTTTATTTTGATCATATTGGCTTACATATCTTTCACAGTAGTATTTTAGGTACATATTAACATTGAATCAGGGGAATACCCATCACTGAATTTTCCCTCCTTCCATCCCCATTCCCTTCCTGCAACCCATATCCCCCACCATCACCTCCCAGGCTGCTAGAGTAGGTGGTCCCCTCCTTGTCTAGCTTACTATTAGTGATCATATATCTGTTTGGTCCTGGTACCCTCCCTTGTTTCCCCCTCTATTTGAGAGGCGGAGCTAGATAGTTTGAGTTATGTGGTTTAGTTTGAAGGAAAGAAAAGCAATACAATGGGGTAAAAAAATAAATAAAAATAAAAAAAGTCAAATAAGCTGAAAATGGGTGGAGTCCTTCTAGAGGTTTTCAACCTCAGTTTGAGAGAAGACATGAAAAAGGTAATTGAAACACCACAACAATACAGAAAGAAATATCAAATTAAATATCCAGTGAGCACTACAGCAATAAAGACAAGCATCACAAAATAATTGTCTTGGTCCTGAAATCAAACCATGCTGGAGTGCAAAAAGAAAGAGAAAGATAAAATAAAATTGGAGACATCAACTTCAATATCTACACCAAAATATGGGCCCGGAGAGATAGCACAGCAGCGTTTGCCTTGCAAGCAGCCGATCCAGGACCAAAGGTGGTTGGTTCGAATCCCGGTGTCCCATATGGTCCCCCGTGCCTGCCAGGAGCTATTTCTGAGCAGACAGCCAGGAGTAACCCCTGAGCACTGCTGGGTGTGGCCCAAAAACCAAAAAAAAAAAAAATATCTACACCAAAATAAAGAAGTGAAAAAAAATCAATCAATCAATAAATATGTATGGGGATAAAGTGATTATTTTGTGCTTTTTTTCTTTTTCCCTCTACATAAGCACAATAACTATTGGGGATATTATAGATGGAACTCCCTTGGCCTTGAAGATACAGGGTTTCTCCACCCCTGAAGTATACTGTCATGGGATTAACTATAGACTCCTTGCATGATCATTTACTCTCCCCTCAGTGCTTTTGTGGTGTATGGAAGACTTCTGCTTCGTCATGTATGGTAAAATCAGACCTCTGTATCTAGAGATCTTGGTATCTGTACAGCTCAAGGAATGGAGCTTATGATAAAGTCTTTCTTTGTGGTTTTAGCAGTTCTGCTTCTTCAGTGTAGTTTTAATCCATCTTCTGTAGTTGGTGATCTTGGTCATTATGCTGCTCCTCGGATGGAGCATTTCATTATGTTTCCAAAGACCCATTCAGTTGCGATTGAAGGACTATTATTCTTAAAAAGAAATCAAAATGGAATTCCTGTACTTTGAAATATTACTGTACTTGAACCTTGGGATTTTGTTTTAGAGAGTACCTTCTCCTCACAGTTCTTTAGATGATACTATCAAGCTAACTTCTGGAATTAACCATAGCATGCATGTAAGCAATGTTGGGGCATACCTACATCCAGAATATTTCATATACACAGATAAACTTGATTAACTATTTTCCAGGAGTTTCTCTTTTGTTGCAATAGCCAAATGACAATTTCCAGATCTGGGAAAAACCCTCAGTTTTTGTTTACAAGACCAAGGCAAAACTTTTACAAAACTTTTCACTGGAGATTCATTGGATGTCATAGTATTCTATATGGAATAGCAGTTTCTATTTGAGGCAGTTAAAGTCAAGGACTTTGGAATAATGGCAGGAGAGAAAACTTAAGTTATATTTAATGCAATTTTATGCCAGTTACCAAGTAGATCAATAGGGGTTTCGGAAGAGGAATAACACTCATAATCTTTCTACTACTTGGGTCCCAAAGGTTCAATGCAATGCTCGGAAGACCATGCAGTGCCACAGGCCTCTCAACCATCCCTCTGACCTCTAAATATGAACATTCTTCTGGAAATGATTTGCCTCAAAAACTCTCATTATCTCACCACTGAAGTTATAAATAAAGAGTGTTCTGCCAGGTTAAAATTACAATATTTACTGTGTCATGGAGGTTTCAGATAGGTCAAATATAACACATGATGCAACATTCTGTATACAGTGTGAAATAACATGAATAATGCCAAATATGAAATTACATAGAAGGAATGTGAAGAAAGATATTTTTGGAGAAGAGAGAGCCTAGTAGAGTAACTTCGAACAATATTTCCCTAAGTATTCATCATGCCTAAATAGGGCCTTATGGAATCAATTTGACAATTTTTAAAATTTTGATCAATATTAAATATATTAGAATAAGCTTTAAGTATTTAATTACCTTATATGTATTTAAGTATTTTGTATAATGCTTGCTTTAGTTACATACACACAGTAAATGATTGAAGCTCCTAGTGTAAGTATTTAGAAATCACTGTCTAGAAGAGGCAGAGACTTAAAATGGATATATGAGTTCCACTGTCAGGAAAATTTATTAACTAGTATTGACTTATTTATGTTTTAGTGCTAGCAAAAAAACTGGTACACGCCCATTAGGTTACAAGTGAATAAATCACTTATCTTCAGTGGTATAAATATGAGAAAATTTGCTTTATAGGACCATAGGAACAGCAGGTAAAGTCCTTACCTTGCATTCACAAAGCCCTCTTTGATTTGATCTCTGGCACCACATGTGGTCCCTCAAGCCCCACCAGGAGTAGTCATCCCTGTGCCAAGAGCCAGGAATAAAGCCTGAACACTGCAGACGTGGCTTTTGCCAAAAGTCATTTACTTAGTTTGTTGATTTTTCTCTTTTTGCCCAGGAGATTGCATCAACAGTTTGAAAGCTATAAGGAACAAGTGAGAAAAATAGGAGAAGAAGCACGGCGTTACCAGGGCGAGCACAAAGATGATGCCCCAACTTGTGGAATCTGTCATAAAACAAAGTTTGCTGATGGATGTGGCCATCTCTGCTCCTATTGCCGCACCAAGTTCTGCGCCCGATGTGGGGGCCGCGTGTCTCTGAGGTCAAATAACGTGAGTGGGCATGCTCTATATACTGCAAAGCCCAGTTTGCTTCCTGAGCAGAAAAAGCAGGCATTTAAACGGTTAATTCCAATGGAAAATCTTATTGTGTACCTTAAATGGTTTCTCCCTTAGTTGTTGTTTTTGTTTTTGTTGTTGTTTTTCCTGATGATTTGTAGTTATGGAGGAGTGATGAAAACAAAACACTGAAGGATGCTTTCCCATCATGTGTCCTTTAATAAACGATTACTTTGCAAATGATTTGCTCTATAAGCTCATGTACTTCCTTGAACATATACCTTACTCGCTTACTTATTTACACCCAGAAAAAGCCCATATTATCTCTTGAACACACATTTTCCACTTTCTCTCTTCCTATATCTTTCTTAATGAGTTTTGTTCAACAAAAGCTATCTTCCTTCAATAAATCAATAATAATTCATGTGTAAAATTGACAAATAACCTGTGGAAGTACAGCTATTATCTGAGGAATGTAGGGTCTAACCTTTAGCCTCCAACATTCTAAGAATGCACTGTACTCCTTTGAGTTCCCTCCTCTTTTCCAAGCAGAATGTTCTTATTTGGTATGTTCTGATTAGTTAATTTGAGTCTGGGAAATACAACTATTTTCTATGTTTTTTAAGAAGTTTATAATAAATGTATAATAAAGTTTATATAAAGTTTTTAAGGAGTTTATAAATTACCAAGTCTTATCAAATAAAAATGTTCTACTTTCAATAGGAAACTCCTGTCAAAATATACTTTTGGTGTTTTGTTTTGCACTTTCTTGTCTATAAAAGGTGCTTTCCACTTGGTGCAATTTTTTTTTTTACCCTAAAGAAGACTCACTCCTTTATACCAGGGCTTAAAATGTATGCATGAGGGTGTGGGGTTGTAAAGAGTATTGCAGTTAAAGTACTTGATTTTTATGGATTTGATTCGGGTTTGATCTCTGTATATATTATTCCCTTAAGCCCTGTATAGCATTATTATTTTTAAAATAAAAGGCTGAGTCTATGAATATAGTTTTAGTTTAAATACATTTTGATGTTGTAAATTTTACCCTCTTTATTAGAACATTAGAAATATTTATGAGGATAGATAGTGGATTTTGTTTCACACATTTAGAACAATTAATCATATTCCTGAAAATTTATACATATTTTAGGGTATTTTCACATCTTATAATATATATAACAGGACATAATCATCTTATATTTAAAAATTAATACTCTTGATTCTTTCCTAATTGAGAAAATCATAGTTAATGACAAAAAGGATGTTCTAAGCAATATTTTATTATTACTGGGTAATGTTAATAGAGTTGTGTTTTAAATATTTTAAAATCTTTTCCAGTCAACTACATTTAGTATATCTTATATTTACAACAAGTCTCTTATTATCTTGTGATTCTGGGAAGATAATTTCTTTGATGATTGGATAGAATAATTAAATAATGGTAATATAGATTAAAAGTTGACATATATATCAATATCTTTAGGATATATTAATTTAATTTTCCTCTAGGTATCTGATGTTCCAGATATTTTCTTTTCCTTTAGAAATGTCTTTATTTTATTTCTATATGCTTTCATAAAATCTTATCAGAACATCATTGAATTGGCACATACAAAATACACGAGAGATATTTGTTAATTATTCCTTATTTAGTTTACTTAAAATTATTATTTATAAATGATTTCATACAGGAGAACCTGGGGATGATATTAAAAGTACTTACAAACCTTTAATAATATTGACCATTTTAAAAATATTCTGGTTCTAAATAGTGAAGTGTATGTCAGCTGAGTGTTGGTGATACCTGAATACTTGCAAGTACTGTGTTTTGTTAAACCCTCATTCTAGGTGTGAAACATACAAATAACAATACAAAAATTGTTCTATTGTAATCAATTAATCAAGCTCATACTTTAGAAAGGGGTGTGCATTTAAAGAAAATTAAATTACCTATATTTGGTATACCCACCCAGGCCTAATGAAGTTCATCCAAATCAGTTTACTAATAAACCCTAAATTTTTTGGGGGGCATTCAAAAGGTAAAAAGAATACAAAGTACTATTTAAAATGTTTGTCAAAAAGGTCAGATAGACAGTAATTACAGGGGTTAAGGTTCTTGTCTTGCATGACACATGCATGACTAACCCCAGTTGAATATATACCAGTTGCCATGGTATATAACACTCTGAGACATTGACACCAGGAGTCATTTCTGAGTACAAAGCTGAGAATTAACCCTAAGCACCATGAGGTGTGTCCCTAATTCCCCAAATAAAAATTAAAAATTGGGCCCACAGTGATAGTACAACATGTAGCTGACCCAGATTAGATACCTAAAACTGCTTATGGTCCTCCAACCCCTGCCAGGCATGATCCCTGAGTACAGAGCAAGGAATAAGCCTAGACCATAACCTGGTATGGGTCTCCACTAAAATTATATACAATTTTGTTTTTCTAAGACATTGTAAATGTTGAAATGTATTTTTTTTGCCAGTGATAGCATACCTTAGAAAGTATTCTTGAGGTTCAAATCTTTTTTTATTGTATATAATAATATATTGTATATACATTGTATTCCATTATTGAATAACAATATTTTTTTTCTTAACACCACCCATCACCAGTGCAACATTCCCATCACCAATGTCCCAAGTCTCCCTCCTCCCCACCCGACCCCCGCCTGTACTCTAAACAGGTTCTCAATTTCCCTCATACATTCTCATTATTAGGACAGTTCAAAATGTAGTTATTTATCCAACTAAACTCATCACTCTTTGTGATGAGCTTCCTGAGGTGAGCTGGAACTTCCAGCTCTTTTCTCTTTTGTGTCTGAAAGTTATTATTGCAAGAATGTCTTTCATTTTTCTTAAAACCCATAAATGTGTTTTTCATTTTTCTTAAAACCCATAAATTTGTTTTTCTAAGACATTGTAAATGTTGAAATGTATTTTACAAAAAATATTGTTTGTAAAGTAATTTATGACTAATACTATATTTTCTCAATTTTTACTTGTTAACATTCATCAGTCATATATATTTCTAAAATGCAGTTGTAAATATTTTAGCACTAATCAGTTGCTTTATGCAATACTTTATGCAGTTAATATTTTACAATAGAATAAATGTGTTAGTAAATTACAATAGTAAATTTTATGTCCAATGCTTCAGAAAATATGATACCTAGACTTTATACTTACTATGTATCAGAATCCACATATATGCAATTTTTACTTAATTGGGGGAAGGGAATACCCGTAATTTTCAGGGACTTTGCATAACTATGTTCAGAATCACTCCTGATGTGTTTGGGAGATTATGCAGTTCTTAGGATAGAACCTGAGTTTCCCACATGCAAAGGTGTACTTTGGCCTAGTATCTCTCCAGCCCTATATGTGTGTGTGTGTGTGTTTTTATTAAATGTTAAGTAGTAACTATTAGGGAAAGTAAAATTTTATTTTTCAAAATAATTATTTTTGACTATATAATATAGTATATTCATTTTGTTAAAAATATATTAACTAATGTTCTTTTTCTCTCTTTTCTTTTCTCTATACTCTGCTTACGTGGATACTTCCCAAAGGAGGACAAAGTGGTTAGAATCATGATTTCTTTTCTATCATTTGTTATTATAATGTTATGACTCTTCTTAAATGACTATTTCACTTACTGTTGTTAGACACTATATTTCACAATGAAATATATGCTAGGAAGGGTTTATTTCCAGTTGTGTTATGAAGACAGTGATATGTCCTTATAGTATGAATCATTTGTTCTTTTGCTTCTGAGTTTTGATGACCACAGAGGAACTAAACTCTCATGGGATTTGTCTCTGCATTGTGTCACAGCAGGTGATTTAAATGTTTGCTAGAGAAAAACAAAATGTATTCAGTTAGTGGAGAGGGATAAGCCAAGAAAAATCAAAAGATCAAAATAAAATTTTTCTCTATAAATGACATATATAGAGTAGTTCAAATTTATCCTGGTTTCCCTTTTCCTTTTCCCATCTGTGGAAATCACGCCCTAAAGGAGAAAGATGACATTCAATGCTTTTTGGTTGTAGAGACATTAAAGGATTTACTAAGAGAAATAGGAACTAAATGAAACCTTAGCCAGCTTGTTCTTAATATTATAATATAGATTTTCATTTAACGTAAGTTATAATTTCCTCACAAGTTATTAATTTCCCAATGTGAGATGGAGGCAATGGGTATATTTTTGTTTCATCATATTAACTCAACTGCCTTTGTGCAACTAATTTAAATTTAAAATGGTATACTGAAGTTTATGGTACAGCAAGCAAGGTATTAAATCACATTTTTTTAACCTTATCGCTAATATTTTTTATCATTCTTTTCTATAAAAGGGAATTCAGATTTGGGGCCAGAGTGGTGGCTCAAGCGGTAGGGCATTTGCTTTGCATGTGGCTTACCCAGGACAGACATGGCTTCCATCTCCGGTATCCCTTATGGTCCCCCAAGCCAGGAGCGATTTCTGAGTGCATAGCCAGGAGTAACCCCTGAGATTCAGTTGGTGTGGGCAAAAAAGAAAAACAGAGAGAAGTCAGATTGCAAATTACTTTGTTCTCACTGAAATCATTTGCCTAGGGGATGGTGAGACCAGGAACTATCTCCCATTTTAAAGGTAAATATCAAGGTGGAACCAGAATTATCTAACTCTAAGAATGAAGCTTTTGCTTTGCAACACAGCAGACCTGAGCTCTAATTTGGCTACAACCAGTAGTAACTGCTAGGTGTGGCCAAAACAAAAAACAAAGCAAAACAGGGAAAAACACCTTTATTTTTCTGTATGCATATTTAAAAGTTTAAAAGAGAATTGCTTGAGCCCCTATGGTAGATCTGTATTTAGTTGTTTAAGGAACTAAAAAACGGCATTTTCCTAATACATGGCTACACTACAAATTGAGGGTTCCAATCTCTCCAGTTTTGTTTTTTTTTTTGTTTTTTGTTTGTTTGTTTTTTCTACCTGGCAATCAGGTGTTACTCTTGAAGTTACTCTATACCCAAATCACTCCTGGAAGGCTTGAGAACCATATGGGATGCTGGGGGTAAATAAATTTGGCAACCTCTGCACTAGTGCAACACTGCTTCCATTCATCTTCTGATGTCAAATATATTTGATGTCCATATATTATAAAGGTCTAAAAAATACTATCCTATTAATACTATTTCATACTTTAGTAAAATTATTTGAACAAGAAGAATATTAAATTATACTTTTTCACCCATATTACTTTATTATAACTATGCTTTGCATATATTAATTTCTATTACTTTCTAGTGTTACTATGATTCAAAATTTTCTTTAGTTCTTAGATTCTTAGTTTTAGTTCCTTGTTCAAGAGATTGAAACCATGCTTCCAGCATGCAATGCATATTTGCTTGGCCCTTTGAGCTTTCTCTATGTATTATGATTCAATATATTTTTCTGTTTTTGGGGAGACACATAGCCTTGCTCAAGCTTTTCCTTTTATGTTTGTTTTTTGGCCACACCTGCAGTGTTCAGGCATTACACTTGACTCTGCACTCAGTAATTACTCCTGGCTGTGCTCAGGGAACCAACCTTATGGGATCCCTGGAATCAAATCTTGGTTGGCCCAGGACTGGTGCAAGACAAATGTTCTACCTGCTGTGCTATCACTCTGGATCCCCAGATCTATTTGTTTTCTGAATAAAAGAAGAATGATTCTGAGGGCAAGAAGCCAGAGCATGGAATAAAAGCATGTTATTTTATTTTGTTTTGTTTTTTTAAATCCTCTCACTTCCTCCCTCTGTGCCACTCTAAATATTGCCTTCCTGTTATCTTTATCTTGGGGCAACATACTCATTGTTGTTCTGGACAGTGTTTCCCATGGTGTACAATACTGCTCTCTACCTAAGGTGACAGAATGATATGAGTATGAGTAGCAGTAGCCCAATGCAATGCTGGAAGTGCTTTCTTTTTGCTTAAAGATAAATTTCCAGGAAAATGGAACACTGAGGTTTTGATTGTTATTGACTTCATTATTGCTTTCATGAAAGGGATGTGATTGATCCTAATAAGTTTGGGAACTCTAATTTGGAGTATTTGGGAGATTTATGTCCCTTAAATCCCTTAATTTATGGTTTCTGGTCTACAAACATTACAGATACCTCTTAATTTCCAAGAATTTACCACAGTTTAGAGTCCTAAGGATCCTAGTGAGGAGACCACCATGGTTGTGTCAGCTGCAGTTTTCAGTTGTTAATATGTGTCTTAAACTTAATATGTAGATTCCAACTCTTATCTTTAATCTTACAAAATATCTGAATTTATGATCCACTTCACTGAAATAAATGAAATTCCATTATTCAAAAGCACAATCCAAAAATTTCAGCATCTCATTTTTATTCTAAAAACTTACTATCAATTTATTAGGAAATCCCATTGAATCTGGCTTCAAAATATATTCGGAATGCAATCTCTAGTCACCATTCCGCTTTTGCTAGATGCCGTTTGGCCTGAATTCTTTGGTAGACTGTCTTGTTTCAGACCCTTTCACTTCACACAACTAATTTTAGCTAAAGTGCTTATGTTAAAATATAAACCAGATTATTCCTGCCCAAACTCTTCTTTGACATTATACCTTAACGAAAGTAAACAATTAAATACTTTCCATAATACTAAAAAATGTACATAATCTCTAACTTACATAACACGTTCTCCATCCTTATACTACACTTGATGCTCCTTTCTGCTGCTTGTTTTCTTCCCATTCTCACTAAAGGATCTGAACTAAATTTTATTAGTTATAACTAAATATTTTTAGTTATTTTATTTATAACTAAATAAAATTTAAAAAATGCATAACTTTTTCCCATAGAACATGCTTCTAAGTCATCCCCTCCTTTTATTTTGCTCAAATATTACCTTATCAAAAATAGCTCTTTTAATTGGCCCATATAAAATTATAAGCACTTTTTCCTCTATCCTATAATGGAAAATGTCCTTCCCTTACACTACCCATATTTATTCTACATATGACTTCCTTCTATGATTTGCTTTTATATGCATGAATATATATGGATGGCATAGATAGGAACTGAAATCATTTATCACAGAAAAAGTTTGTTAAAAGTGTGAGTAAAAAAAGTAAATACCGTATTTTCTATTATACAAGACAATCCCCTAATTTTAGACTTCCTCTCTGACTCTGGCCAATCTGAGCAGGCTTTTTACAGTGTAGATTCGGGTACAGAACATTGTCTAATTTGCATGCATAAAAAGCCTGCTTGGATTGGCTGATTAGAGAGGCGATCTAAGCAGCCTTGCAGTGATTGGTGCAGAATCAGGTTGGAAAATTTGTTTCGTGGCAACATCCAGATTTTTGTTTAGAAGCATATCGAAACTTTTTTTCAGGTTATACTTGGTGTATAAGACGACCCCCAATTTTCGGTTGA
The DNA here is from genome assembly GCF_024139225.1 of Suncus etruscus. Lineage (NCBI taxonomy): Eukaryota > Metazoa > Chordata > Mammalia > Eulipotyphla > Soricidae > Suncus > Suncus etruscus. Next base: position 68,362,535 of record NC_064854.1, on the reverse strand, counting down.
CTTTTTTTCATTTCAAAAGTCATCTTACGGGTCTTCAGGGGCACGCCTGGTAAATTGGGTTCTGGGGGGAGGGTGGGGAAGAGAAATTCCTCCCCTATGCATAACACAAACTACAGAGGCAGGGGCTGCACCCAGAAGACTCCACATGCCAGTTCTTTTAATTCTCTTCAGCTGGTATGTTAAGGGCTCTGGGCAGAACAGCTAGCCATATGTTCCCTGGCCTGACCACTTAGTCCGGGGGACTGAGATCCCCCCCACGCCAGACGGGTCTTCAGGGCCACACCTGGTAAACCTGGCTCTGGGGGGAGGGTAGGGGAGAGAAATTCCTCTTCTATGCACTGGACCCCATTCAGGAGTTTTTTTCTTACTAGTATTCATTTTCAAAAGCATACATACTTTTTTAAACAACACCCCAAAATATTCTTAATTCTCGACTGTTTCTAGGGAAAAAATGGAATTCCCTAGATTTGGAGAATAATATTCAAATAGGTCTCTAAAATCAGTGTATATGTAGACGTGACTTCCTATACAGTGGTCCTCTCTGAATGCCAAGCCTAATCTATAAACAATTTATCTATACAATGTATATAGTCCCTCTGATATATTTCACCTCCCCCACACCAGAGCCCATTCTACTCCCTCATCTCCCAATGCGGATTCGTTATCTTCCCCTTAATTAACCCTCTTTACCCCAGTTCTTTAATTTGTTAGGCACCAAGACAGACCTCCTGCCCCAACAGATTCTGCCCTTTCACACACCCCTACAAAGCTCATTATTACTCCTTAACTTTCTCACCCCTAACCATCAGTGCCCCACATTTACCCTTTTAAACTTCAGTACTACACAGTCCTAATCACAGACCAAAGTCGTACATTGGATTTAACAACCCCCAACTATTTCAAAAGACAGAAAATGGCACATATGTCTTTTGAATATTTTATGTGCATTTTCTTTGACAGCTATAACTCTTTCTAAATATTCTTTTACTGTGAAGATTCTACCCACTTTTTATCTTGTCTTCTCTTTGTGAGCTGTTCAGTAAGGAATTTTGGTGGAAGAGTCCCTCAGTTTAATGCTTATGATTGAACCATGTTATGGGGATTGTTGGACTTGTTCTTATGTCCCCCATATGTGCCGATAATGCCACATGGCATTGTTCCTTGTTTGCATAGGCACATTAAAATGGGAAAATACTATACATACAAATAGTTCTTATCTAATAGAGATTGGAACACACAAATCTTGTAGTGCAATGGGACCTTACATACTGAACATTGATATAATGACCTGGCACAGGTCTCAGAAGAATGGGCATCCTCCATTCACCCCTGAACCAGGGAAGCTATCTACAAAACATCCAAGGTTTTTTATAACAACACCTGGAAGCAATCCTCTACCAGGGAAGACCCTACCACTGCTCTGACATCGGCCTGCTCAAAAGAGACTTCCCTAACACTAAGAAGACTTGACAACAACAACGACCTGCTTACAGGACAGGGTTCTTTGCATTGCCCTTTAATTGTGAGGTGAAACAAGAGGACGCTCTGCACCATCCTGACTGCAGATTCCAGGATCTTTAGTACAGAAACATGATACTAATAGAGACTGTGTGAAAAATAAAAGTGTATTGGCACTACAGACAATGACCTGGATTGGATAAACTAGTTTGCCTGGAGCCTAGAGTTGGTCTTATGCCAGGAAACTTCAAGGGTAGGGTCTCTATGTTTTAGGCCAAGGATTTTCCTTTCCATGTTCCTCATATTTTGGTGGGCCTATGTAAACAATAATTGCCACTCTAACAGCGTTTTTACTGTGCTTCTGTGACTCTAATCTTTAAGAAAAACAACCCACTTAAACTTTTAAGGTTAACTTAAACTAATATGCATGTGCATGGAAATGTAAAAAAGTACTTTTTCTTCAATGTTTAAGGAGTTACATAAGTTTTATGGCTTTAGATTGCTTTGTGTGTGCTGCTAAGAAATATTATGTACAACAATCTGGGGACTTGAGGGACAAAGTAATTTTCCATGGGTTCTGTTTTATTTTTCTTAGTGTTCTTTGGCTGAAAGTTCAAAGTTAAGATATCAGCAATAGGACTACTGAGAATTCTGTTTATGGGTGATTGTCCTTCAACTGTAACTTTACCTTGTCCTCTTTCTTTGCATCTTTGTTCTCATAATTAAAAATAAAAAATTAATTTAAAAAAGTTGTCTTATACACAGGAAAATATGGTAATTATTATTTTCATTATCAGCATTATCAAAATGTTGATAGGATATAATTAGAAATCCAAAGTAAAACCCTCTAAGTACTGAATTTTAATTAAGACTGTGTAATTTTTAAGAAAGTTGTCTAAGTGATCTCTACTATTTATAAATATAAAAAGAATATTTTTATATTTATTACAGTATTGCAGATAGACACAGCAGCCTGCTTACTTTTGGTTTGTTTCTTTGTTTATTTGAGTCATGCCAGCTGTGCTCAAAGCTTATGATTATTTCTCTGTGCTCAAGGGTCAATTTTTTTTAGTACATAGGGACAATATGTATTTTGGGCACTGAACAAGGCATGCAAGCAAGCACCTTGCTCCTGTACTATATCTTCAGTCTAGCCTGTTTATTTTTTAATTATAGTTTAGGAATCTGCAGTATTATTAATATTTATGGTAGTCACCTACAAAATTTCTATACCCCTGTACCAATAAAGTGTTAATGATTCTCTACCTCTGTTTGATAATGTGTTCTGTTTTTCAGTGTCATGAGCTTGGCACTGTTCAGTATCATCTGTGTTCTTATTTTGTATCTCTATATTCTATACATAAGTGAAATGATTCTGTTTATCCTTTTGACTTATTTTGCTTAACGTGTTTTGATTTTCTCCATGTTGAAGCAAACTGCATACTTTCATCTTTTCTTATAGTTACATATAATTAACTTGCATATGTATACATTTATGTGTGTGCATGTATATATGTCATATATATTTATAATATATAGCATATATAATATATTTGATAAACTTCTTTCATTTTTTTAATTTTGTGCTACACCAAGAACTTCTTAGGACTATTCCTGACCCTTTGTACAACTATCACTCTTCTCAGTGCTCAGGGAAATATATGCAATGTAAGGATAGAACCAGAGTTGACTACATGGAAGGCTTTCACTCTATATCACTCTCGTTCATTAACTCCTTGATTCATTCATCTGTTGTTGGTGTTTGGGTTGTTTCCATGTTCTTACTATTATATCAGGTGGTGTAATAACATGGCAGTCATATATTCTTATGGATGAATATTTTTGAATTCATGTCAGGGGTAGGGTGCTAGATGCCAAGTAGAATAATAAGTTATATGGAAATTTTATTATTAATTTATTGAGAAATCTCCATACTACTTTCTATGGAGAATGAGCCAAAGGATGCCCACTGTTGGCTTTCAACACATTCAAAAATAAAGTTTTTATGCTTTAATATTTCTTTCATTAAATATAATTTATATTTACTTATTGTATAAAGCTATGTGATCAATGACCTATGAGTTTGGCCTTCTCTATTTAGAGAGTATGAGAAGGATTTTGGCCTTTTTCCTCACACAGGTGTTGAATCATGTTGAATTACAAAAAGACCAAACTGGCTACTTAGAAGCCGTTTATTGAACAAAGTCATACTGTGCACCAACCACAGTGGTGAAGGCACATAATAGGGAGTTAACATTCTGGACAAATGATTTAAGACTTGAAAACAATCTAATTTCTATTTTTAGTACCTTTTGGTTGTTTTATTATAATCAAAACTATTAATTTGCTTAAAATCTATATTATTAGAAATCATATAAGTTTGAAAGTAAAATACTCATGGGCATTGGATTTTCTTATTCATGCATAAAATTGATAAATGTTATTGATAAACTGATATTATTAGAACTGACTTTTTGTTTTTTTGGGGCCAGACCCAGTGGCATTCAGAGATTACTCCTTTGTGCTCATAAATTACTCCTGGCAGGTTCAGAGGACCATATGGAATGCCAGAGATCAGACCCGTTTTCTTCCTGGGTCAGCTGCATGCAAGGCAAATGCCTGACTGCTATGCTATCTTTCCATCTCCTAGAAACTGATCTTTAGGTGTTTATACTCACATGCACATGGACCTACTTTGGGTCCCTTGCATCAGATGGTCTTCAAACAGTAACACTAAAATAAATAAATAAATAAATAACAGCAACATTATTTATTACCTGGTCAGAGTTTTGAAGCATTGACAGCATTGACATTAGTCAGCTGTAAGACCTTGGGATCTTCTCAAAAACAAACTCACAATAGGGTGGTAGAGATAGTTCTGCAGGTAAGGTGCTTGCCTTTCATGTAGCCAACCAAGATTTAATCCCTGGCATTCTATATGGTCTCTTGAGCATGGTCAGGAAGCCATTCCTGTGTACAAAGCCAGAAGTAACCCCTGAGCACTGCCAGCTGCAGACCAAAAACCCAAAACATTTAAAAAATGGATAAATTTATGTCTAGGACACCACTCAAATGATTAGGTGTCTTACATATACAGGTCTTGAGCTTGATTCCCCAGTTCCATGTGGCTTTCAAAACTATCAAGTGTGACCCTCACAAATTTTTTTTAATCTAGAATCATTATATAGTTATTATCTTTTATACCTATACATGCTAAAGATCCTTTCTTCATTTTATTCTTTCAGTAATTATTTTTATATATTTTGTTTTGCATTATTAGAAAATATTTTATATAAATGTTTTTCTTTTATTAATATTTGTTTAAAGTTTCTGATGTTTATTAAAACATGTTTCTGATGTTTATTAAGAGCATTATTCTGTAGTGAATTTTTAGTTTACATACTTTGAAATGATAATACAAAATTTTATCTCAAAAGTTCTCTGTATATACTGACTTTATGGTGGAGAGGAAGCAGCCCATAACACTGTATCATCAGGCTTTTCCCACATATTTTGGTGCTTAGTCTGATATTTTAACATTAACACTTTACATGCTCCATTTTAAATTATCCAAAATTTACATAGTGTTATAAAGCCACCTTTAATTTATTATTTTAAAGTTTAGTCAATTGTTATTTGTATCATTTGATCCTGCAAGATGTGCACATGTGAAAGTTTTATTTCCCTTCATTTCTTATATATTGCATGTAAATATTATCCTGATCTGTACTCTATTTACAACTGGTGGTGAGATAAACAGTATAGTGAGAACATATAGTCACTTATGCATAAAGTCACATCATTTAATTTACTTCCATTACTTAGTTTCTTCTGTAAAATTTTATTCTAAGAAATGACAGAAAATTCAAAAGAGGAAACTAAAAACTCTTAGTCAAGGACATCACTCATAATTTCAAGAACTATTTAGGGGCTTACTCTCTTGACTGTTTCTGTGTATATGTATTCAAGGAAATTAGGGAGTAAGATATTTAAATTTTAAATTTCATGTTAACACTTAGTTCTTAATAGAGTAACAATATGAATATTTACCATGAAGTAGCAATAATTGCTATGATGATGGAATATTAAAAACAGATTTCCAAAGGGGGGAAAGGGGAAAGTATATGGAAGGGGCAGGAGAGAAGAAAAGAGAAAATAAATTAAAAAGAAAAGGAGGGCCGGGCGGTGGCGCTGGAGGTAAGGTGCCTGCCTTGCCTGCGCTAGCCTAGGACGGACCGCGGTTCGATCCCCCGGCGTCCCATATGGTCCCCCAAGAAGCCAGGAGCAACTTCTGAGCGCATAGCCAGGAGTAACCCCTGAGCGTCACAGGGTGTGGCCCAAAAAACCAAAAAAAAAAAAAAAAAAAAAAAAAAAAAAAGAAAAGGAGAAGGAAAAAAGGAAGTAGTGAGAAAAGAGGAGAAAAGAGCAAGGGAATGCTAATTTGCTGTTTCTGCTGTTGCTGGTTTCTTTGTGGTGTAGTCAAGAGTTTGTGTTGTTCCTCTTCCATGTGTTTTGGGCACTGCTCCCTGGTATATTTTGACTGTTACAGTGTTTGGAGTTTCTACCCTGTTAAACCCTGTTATTTGATTGTTGAGTTTTAGTTTTATATAAGATGTATGTTCTAGGTCTTCAGAATAGTGCTATCATTCTGTGTTTATCTTTCGTCTTTTGACTTACTTCGTTTAACATAATATGTTCTAGGTCCATCCAGGTTGCTGCAAAGTCTTTGATTGCATCATTTCTGACTGCCATGTAGTATTCCATTGTGTATAGATACCACATCTTAATTGGACATCGAGGTTGGTTCTAAGACCTGGCTATTATACTGAGTGCTGCAATAAATAGTGGGGTGCATACATACTTTGGGATGAATGTCCTTCCAACTTGGGGGTAGATACCTAGGAGAGCAATTGCTGGGTCAAATGGCAGCTCAATTCTGAGTTCTTTGAGAACTCTCCAGACTGTTCTCCATAGGTGTTGGACTAGGGGGCATTCCCACCAGTAGTGGATGAGAGTGCCTTTCATACCACATCCCCGCCAACAGAGATTGTTCCCATTATTATTGATGTGAGCCATCCTCACTAGTGTAAGGTGGTACCTCATTGTTGTCTTGATTTGGATTTCCCTAATGATGAATGAAGGTGAGCATGTTTTCATGTGTTTGTTGGCCATCTTTCGGTCTTCGTCAGAGAAGTGTCTATTCCTTTTATCTCCCCAGTTTTCTATGGCTTTATTTGGTTTTGGGGGCTCAGCTTTCTGAGTGATTTGTATATTCTGGATATCAGCACTTTATCTGACATGTTGAGTGCAACGATTTTTTTCCCATTCAGTTAAATGTTTTCTCGTGTTAAGTAGGGTTTCTTTTGCCATGCAGAAGCTTTTTAGTTTGGTGTAGTCCCATTTGTTTATGTTTGATAATAAAGTTCTTGCCATTCTATTATCAAAGACTTTTTTTGATATATAGATCTTCGAGTGTTCTGCCTATTTTTTCCTCAATAAACTTTTAGATTTGGATCTGATTTCAAGATCTTTAATCCATTTGAGCTGCCTTTTGTATATGGGGTGACGTATGGTTCAATTTTCAATTTCTTACAAATGGTTTTCTAGTTGTACCAACACCATTTGTTAAAAAGACTTTCTTTGTTCCATTTCAAGTTCTTGACTCTTTTGTAAAATATTAGTTGACTGTATATCTGGGGTATATGTCTGGAAATTCTGTTCTAACCCACTGCTCTGAGGCTCTGTCCTTGTACCAGTACCATGCTGTTTTTATCACTATGGCTTTATAGTATAGCTTCAGGTTAGGTAAAGAGATGCCCCCCAACTTCCTGTTTTTTAGTATGTGTTTGTTATCCTGGGTCTTTTGTGGTTCCAGATAAATTTTATGATTGATTGTTCTAAGTCTTTAAAGAATGATTTCTGAATTTGGATGGGGATTGTGTTAAATCTATACAGAAGTTTGGGTAGGATAGTCATTTTGACTATGTTGATTCTAACCTACCCATGAGCATGGGTTGTACTTCCATTTCCCTAGATCCTCTTCAATTTCTTTCTGAAGTGTTTTGAAGTTTGCCTGGTATAAGTCCTTCACTTCCCTTGTAAGGTTGATTCCTAGGTACTTGATGTCTTTTGATACCATTTTAAATGGAATTGTATTCTTAATCTCTCTCTCCTCTACTTCGTTACTTGTGTAGAGAAATGCTACTGTCTTTTGTATATTGACTTTGTAACCATCCACTTTGCTGTATTGGTTTATTGTTTCTAGGAGTTTTACTGTGGACTCTTTAGGGTTTTCCATGTATATCATGTCATCTGCAAAAAGACATAGTTTGAATTCCTCTTTCCCTATTTGAATTCTTTTGATTCCCTTCTCTTCTCTTACTGCTATTGCTAGAACTTCTAAGACTATGTTGAATAAGAGTGGAGAGAGTGGACATCCTTGCCTTGTTCCTGACCTGAGTGGAAATTCTTCAGTTTTTCACATTAAGGATAATGTTCACTGTGGGCTTTTCATAGATAGCTGTAACTATCTTGAGAAAGGTTCCTACCAAACCTATTTTGCTTAGTGTTTTCAACATGAATGGGTGTTGGATTTTGTTAAATGCCTTCTCTGCATCGATTGATATGATCATGTGGTTTTTGTCTTTTTTATTATTGATTTGGTTTATGGTGTTGATTTATTTGCATATGCTGAACATCCTTGCATCCCTGGGATGAAATCCACTTGACATGATGTATAATATTTTTGATGTAGTGCTGGATTCGGTTCGTTAAGATTTTATTGAATATTTTTGCGTCTATGTTCATTAGTGAGAATGGTCTGTAGTTTTCTTTCTTGGTAGTATCTTTGCCCTCTTTGGGAATCAGAGTGATATTAGCTTCATAAAAGGAACTGGATAGGATTCTTGTCTTTTCAATGGTTTGGAAGAGCCTGTGGATCAGTAGAAATAATTTTTCTTGGAATGTTTGATAGAATTCACCTCTAAAACAATCTGGGCCTGGAGATTTGTTCTTGGGGAGTTTCTTAATTACTGTTTAATTTCCTCCGTGGGATTGGCCTGTTTAGGCTTTCTAAATCCTCCTTTCCTAGTCTTGGAAGCTGGTATTTTTCCAAGAATCTGTCACTTTCTTCTGGGTTCTCTAGCCTGACTGAGTATAGTTGTTCATAATATGTCTTCATGATGTGTTGGATTTCTTGGGGTTCTGTTGTAATCTTTCCTCTTTCATTTGTGATCCTGCTTATTTGGGTGTTTTCTCTCTTTTTTTGGTTAGTCTTGCCAGTGGTTTGTCTATCTTGTTTATTCTTTCAGAAAACCAACTCCTGGTCTGATTGATTTTCTGTATTGTTTTCTTAGTTTCTATGTTGTTTATTTCTGCTCTGATTTTTATTATTTCGTGTTTTCTGGTTGCGTTTGGGTTTCTTTGTTGCTATTGTTCCAGCTCCTTAAGATGGTCCTTTAAGCTGCTAATTTTGTCGTTTTTCCTCTTTCCTGACATAGGATTGTATTGCTATGAGTTTCCCCCTGATTACTGCTTTTGCTGTGTCCCACAAGTTTTGACAAGTTGTTTCTTCATTGTCGTTTGTCTCAAGGAATCTTTTTATTTCTTCCTTGAGTACCTCTTTGATCCAACTATTTTTGAGCAGCATGTTGTTTAATCTCCAGGTGTTGGATTTTCTCCATTGCTTCTTTTTACAGTCAATTTTGACCTCTGTTGCATAGTGATCTGACAGGGTGCTTGTAATGATCCTTACTTTTGTGATATTTATGCAGGTTAGATTTGTATCCTAAGGCATGGTCTATTCTGGAGAAGGTTCCATGTGGACTTGAGAAGAATGTGTACTCTGCTTTCTGGGGTGGAGGGCCATATATAGGTCTATTAGCCCTAGTTCTTCTAATTTTCCATTTAGGGCTTTTATATCTTTGTTATTTTTCTGTCTGGTGGATCTGTCCAGTGGTGATAGTGGAGTATTAAGATCTCCTACTACTATCACATTTCCTTTCAAGTGTTTCTCTAGTTTTGCAAGCAGTTGTTGTATGTATTTTGCTGGGTCTGCATTAGGTGCATAGATATTAACCAGTGTTAGCAATTCTTGGTTTAGTGTTCCCCTAATCAGTAAGTAGTGGAGCTCCTTGTCTCTGATCACTTTCTTGAGGTTGAATGCAATTTGGTTTGATATAAGAATGGCCGTCCCTGCTTTTTTTTATTTCCATTGGCATGGATAATTGAATTACATCATTTTATTCTAAGCCTGTGCCTATCTTGTACTTGTAGGTGTGTTTCTTATAGGCAGCAAAAATCTGGTTTATGTTTTCTAATCCAGTCTCTAATATGTGTCTTTTAATGGGAGAGTTTAGTCCATTAACATTTAAAGAGATTACTGACAGAGAGGGCTGTTGTGCAGTTGTGTTGTTTAGGGTGGTTGTTGCTACAATCAGGGATTTGTATTGTGTAGTTCTTCTCTGAGTAGGTCATTTAGGGTTGGTTTTGTTTGCGCAAATAATGCAAGTTCATTTTTGTTTGAGAATGATTTTAGTCTTCCCTCCCATATGAATGAGAGTTTTGCTGGATAGTGGACTCTGGGTTGAAAATTTCTTTCATTCAATTGTTTACATATGTCATTCCACTGTCTTCTTGCTTGAAGTATTTCATATGGGAGTTCTGGTTTGATTCTAATGTTCCTTCCTTTGTATGTGAGGGTTTTTTTTTCTAACTTATTGATTTAAGTATGTCACCCTTCTCATTGTTTCTTGCCATTTGCATTATTATGTGTCTTGGAGTTGGTTTGTTGGGGTCTATTTTGTTGGGGACTCTTTTCATCTCCTGGATTTGCTCAGAAGCGTCTTCCCAGAGAGTGGGGAAATTTTCCGCTATTATTTCTAATAATTGTTCTTCCTCTTTCCCTGTTGCCTCCCCTTCTGGTATACCTACAATTTTTAGATTGTTTCTTTTGTCTTTGTTCATTAAATACTGCACTTTTTCTTCCAGTGTTTTTTCTTCTATTTCTTTGTTGGCTTCTTCGTTATCTTTTGTTTGCAGTTTATCTTTGAGTTGCTCTATGTGAATCTTGAGCTGTGCTATTCTGTTCTTCTGGCTTTCTATGGTTTTATGTATTTCTTTTAACTCTGTTTGTATGGAGTCTTTCATATTTTGTAGCAATTCTTTTTTACGTTGGTTCATTTGCTCATCTATTGATTTCTGGCCAGTGTGTCTTTCATTTCTTCAAACATGGCTTGGAATTCTATTCTCATGTCTGCTTTTAGGTCTTCCTCTCTTGAGTCTGTGCATTTTGGTGGACTTGGAAATTTGTTCTGATTTCTCTCCATCTCCCCTGTTGTTAATGTTTTCCTTGGTTTACCCATCTTTCTTTGCATTTATTGGCTTGGCTTGGAGTGCAGTGCCTTCAGGTTTCAGCTTGCTTTTGTTACCTGTGGCGTGGGGCTGGGTCCCTTCTCGGGGTGTGGCTCTATGTGAGTATGTTGGGTGATGTTGCTGAGTTTTTGTTCTTCCCTCGTCCTCCAGACAAGCCTGGTTAATCACCACCACCTTCCTGCCAGACAGTGCAGGTTTATTCCTGGCCAAAATGGTAGAGGTCGCCGTTGAGCCTATATCACTAGCTCTCCCCACCTGGGAGGTAGCCTGAGCTTCCTTCTTGCCCCTCTAGTCACTGGTCCTCCTGACTTTCTGTCTCCCTGGACTGTGTATGGTAGATTGATGTGTTGGCGATTCCCATAAGTGCTCCCACTGGCCTTTCTTCCCAGCCTCATGGACCTAGGGTCCCCTGGTCTGCCCATGCTATGTCAAAGAGTGGGCTCCTTTGGGTGGGCTCTCACAGTTCCCTTGAATAGGCACCTTTCAACTGTTCTGGTTGGCAACTTCCAGCCCTCACTCTGGCCTGTTCCAGGGACTTATGATTCCTTTGAATAGGCGCCTTCCACTCGTTCTGGTGGGCGACCTCCAGCACTTCCTCTGGCCTGTCCCAGGAACTCACAGCTCCCTTGAATGGGTGCCTTCCACCCCCTCTGGTCTGCGACCTCCACATACTCCCTCTGGCCTGTCCCGGGAATTCACAACTCCCTTGAATGGGCGCCTTCCATCTGCTCCAGACGGTTACCTCCACACACTTCCCATTGCTCATCTTTTTCTATTGCTTTTTTTTTTTTTTTTTTTTTTTTATTGAAGGAGGTCACACCCAGCGGCACTTGGATTACTTCTGGCTCTGAGCTCAGAAGTCACTCCTGGCAGGCTTGGAGGACCATATGGGATGCCTGGATTGGAACCGGGTCCATCCTGTGTTGGCCATGTGCAAGGCAAATGCCTAACCGCTGTGCTATTGCTACAACCCCCGCATCTGGATTCTTATTTAGCATGTGGTACTTTACTGCTACTCCCTAGTTCTATGTCTTTGATTGATCACAGTGATGTTCTGATTTATCCCAATGGGTGCCAGGGATTAAAATTGGATCTCCCACATCTAAAATATTTTCCCTAGCCATTCATCTATTCCCATTCTTGAAGATAGGAAGCCAAAGGTTGTGATAATAACAGTATTGAAAAAGGTAAGTCAAAGCTGTAGCTACAGTTATACAGTATATATTTGCACTCCAGACAGAAAAAGTTCCAGGTCTTTGGAAATAAGTAAGACTGCATTATTTCAGAAAATGTATTCAGGTAAAATAGGAAGATTCACCATGTAGATATCTAGAACTGGAAGGTGTGATCCAACAGCAAGTACTAAGAATTTTAGTGAGCATATTAGGGCAGACACAGTACCCATTCTCCAGTCTCTGGAAATGTGTTGTTTGTCTTCAGAGAAAGCCATTTGCAGAACAAATACTAACTATAACTGGGACTGAGGTAGGCTAAAAAAAAAAAAAACCAACAACAACAACAAAAAAAAACAAAACACTGACTTTGTATTTGTAATGGGAATGCTCTAAGAATAGCAATTGAGAAGATAGCAATGGGATTTTATACTTGTGCTAGATCCATAATGCTCCTAGAGGATAATCAGTGCAGGAAACCCTAATTTAATTAGTCCTTTTTCCATATATACATGGTCCACTTAAACAAAACAGAACTCTAGAAGTAGAGATTTTTGTATCTCCTATTAGAAAAATAAAACAAATGTCAAAAGGTTAAATTCTGCAGCAAAATAAATGAAAAAAAAAAATCCAGAAATCAATCTTGATGACACAGAAGTGTGTGTGTCACTGACATTGAATTTAAAATAACTATTTTGACGAAAATCAATGACATATATCAAAGTTACTCAAACACAGAATGAAATATTAATCAAAGGAAATGGAGTGACAAATAATTTGTCACTTAAGAAATCCAAGATAAATTATTTCTCAACAGAGATACTGTATATGAAAATCACAATAGGTATAATTTTAAAGATCTAGAAAGACTATTAAAGCAAGTTCACAGACATGAAATAATCTGCAAATTAAATTTATAAGTACAATAATTATACAAAATAACAACAAAGATTTAGAAAAACTTAAGAAACTGTATAAAATGAGGAGATTCAAATGTCTTTTATGGGGAAAATAGCCAAGGAGGTGATAAGTAGGTAAGGCATTTGCCTTGCATGCAGCCAACCAGGGATGGATCCTTTGTACTGCATAGGAGCCACTAAGAATAATCCCTGATAACAATCAAGTTAATCCTAAAAACCAGAAAATAAGGAGAAACATACAGATATTGATTGTGTGTGTGTGTGTGTGTGTGTGTGTGTATCAAGTGAAGACAAAGAAAAAGGAACAGTCTCCTTGAAAAGAAGCAATAGCTGCAAATCTCCTAAACCTAGAGCCAAATGTTCTGAAAGCTGATAGAATATACACATTTCTGAAAGCAAATAAAGGCCTTGACCAGGATATAGCATAAAGTATCACAGTGACATAGGAGGTCACTATTGAGATACTAATTCTCATATAATTAATGTGAAATTAATTATAATCTTGAATATGTAAGAAATTACACTGCTTGCTGTTCTTTTATTATAATCTCTTAGAAGATCTCTCGATTCCTTAAAGGAGGTATAAGTTACAAATTTACAAACATTTTTGACCAACATTTGAATCTTTCTCTTTTCTTTTTACTGGACATTCATGGCTCCAAACTACATTTTAATAAAAGCTGAATACTTATACTTTGCTGTAATATGAACAAAACTAAAGTTTTCTATTAAACTTAATCATATAGTTAAGCAAAGTCAGAAGGATAAAGACAAATCAGACTCATGTGGTAAATTAAAGATAATCTCACAGTATGAGAGGCTGCAATGATATAGGGGGTAGGGTGCTTGCACTGCATGCAGTCAACCTAGGTTTAGCCCTATGTGGGCCTCTGACCCACATCATGAGTGGTCCCTCAACACAGCCCAGCATGGTGGAATATTTTTTATTTTTAAATCTCACTCTTTGCGAACAAAGAAGGTATAGAAAACAGATAATGAAAACAAATCCATAGAATTAGACAATAGAATTGAGGTTAGAAGTTGGAAGCAATGCCTAGAAAGAAACTAGGAACAGTAGACTAGAATTATTGTTACTTTGTTGAAGATGTAACAGTATCTTTGTAGAGCTTAATCCAATGTAAAAAATATTACACTAATATTAATATTATCACATCAATAATCATAATTTTAAGAAAATAATATTGAACAAACATTTCCCAAGCATATGATGGCTCTATATATTAAAGACTCAACCTCCAAAAATGTCCACTTAATAGATATTTTAACAATAACCAAAAAGAGCTATAGCTATAAATATGTATTCAAAATATATCCAAAAAATTCTATTAGAACTTATAAAATAAAATGTTTATAGGGGCTGGAGCAATAGCGCAAGCAGTAGGGCATCTGCCTTTCACGTGCTAACCTAGGATTGACTGCAGTTCAATCCCCTGGCGTTCCATATGGTCCCCCAAGCCAGGAGTGATTTCTGAGTGCATAGGCAGGAGTAACCCCTAACATCAGTGGGTGTGGCCCTAAAAAATGAAAACTTTTATAATGCAAAAATTCTCACCAATTCAACATATTTTATCTCTATATGTTTAATATTTTAGTACAATATTAAATATTATTAACATATTTAAAATAATACATTAACTAAATATTATGATCATAAGACTAAATAAATCTAGTGCATATATCTGTTAAGTTATTTTTTACTTTTTTTTGTTTTTGTGGAGGGTTTTGAATTTTTGGCTGTTTTGTTCTTACTCTTCATTCTGCTCTCAGGGATCACTCCTGGTCATGATCTAAGGACCATATGTAGTACAAGGATTTTAACCTGGAGTGGCTGTGTGCAAGTCAAGGGCCCTAACCCAGTACTATCTCCAGCTTCATGTACCTACATTTTTAAAATTAAATAAATTATTGGTATTACTATTAAAGAAATAGCTGTGTTACTGATAATTGAAATGATTTTTAAGAAGCAATATTTCTTACTGGCTTCTCTGCACAAGAAGGCCAAGAAAACACCATTGAACATTATCACCAGGACCCAAACCTGGTAAACTGGCCCCACCCAATAAGGTGCTAATCCCTGCCATGTGTTTGGGCACAAGAGAGCAATTATAAAAGACTGCTGCTTTGCTACCTGTCTACTTTTCTGCACAAGACAGCTAGGAAGACGCCATTGGACATAATCTCCAGGGCCTAAACTCAGTAAGCTAGACCCACCCAATAAGGTGGAGCCAGAGGAACATGGCTGCTCTGTGCTGCGCACATTTTCTAAACTACGAATTCCAGCACAGCACATAGTAAAATCACTATGCAAGCGTGGCAATGGAGAATCAATGCAGGACAACTCAATGCATAAACAATGAAGATGACCTGCAAAGTATCAACCACCTAATTAGTCTCTCCGATAAGGAGTTTAGAGTATTAATATGGAGGATGCTCAAAGAAAGCATAGATGGAGCTGAATAGACCACTGTGATAGAACTCAGAAAATTCCAGACTGAAATAACAGGTCTGAAAAACTTGGTAGATGAAATGAAAACCTCAATGAAAAGCCTCTCCAACAGAATAACAGCAGCTGAGTACGGGGTCAGTGAGTCAGAGGATGAAATGCAGCACACCTCCATACAGCAGAAGATACTGGAAAAGAACCTGAAAACAAATGATCAGACAATGAATAAACTACTCAAAAAATGTTAACAGATTAAAATAGAAGTCTTTGATAAACTCAACAGAAACAACATAGGGATTATTGGAGTCCCAGAGACCCAGGGAGAGAATAAGAAGAAGAAGCATTGGAGGAAGTGTGAGAAAAGGAAGAGGAGAAGGAAGAAGGGGAAGAAGGGGAAAAGAAAAAGAAAAAAGAATACGAAAAAGAGGAGGAGGTAGAAGAGGAAGAAGAAAAGGAGGAAGAGGGAGAGGATGAAGAAAAAGAAGAGGAAGAAGAGAAAGAAAGAAGGAAGAGAAGAAAAAAGAACACAAGAAAAAAGGAAGAAGGGAAAGAGGAAGAAGTAGAAGAGAAGAGGAAAAAGAAAGGAAGAAGAAAGAAAATTAACTGAAGATTTAAATTTCTTTTCTTATAATAGTGTCTTTGTTTAAGCACTGTGATTATAAACATGTTTGTAGTTGAGTTTCAGTTAAAAATAAAAAAATTAAAAAATATTTCTGACTAATAATATTTCATTAAAGGAAATAATGAAGTAAGCAGAGAAAGTCATAAAGATGGTATAGTATGTAAGATGCTTGTCTTGAACCTAACTGATGTGGTTTCAATACCTTTATAGAATTCATATTACATATATACTGTTTTCAATATTATTTTTCTCTTAATATATCAATAACTTTATCTATAAAATGTAATTATTTTATTCTTATAAGAATAAGAATAAAATGCCAAAAATTTGTTTTAGAATTCCTTTGCAGTGAAGTTTTTTTTTTTTTTGGGGGGGGTAGGGGTATGGGTAATTCTGGCAGTGCTTAGGGGTTACTCCTTGCTCTGCACTCAGAAATCGCTCCTGGTAGGCCCAGGGGACCATATGGAATGCCTAGATTTGAACCACCATTTGTCCTGGATCAGCTGAATGCAAGGCAAACAACCTAGTGCTGTGCTATCTCTCTAGCCCCATGCAGTGAAGTTTTAAAAGGCATATTATTCTCTAGGATGTGCTTTATTTGTTTCTCACAAATTTCACTATCAGCAATTTCTATAATTGACTTAATTTCTAAAATAAAAGTAGGTTATTTCTATATTGGGGGATATGGCTTTCTAATTTTTATTGTATTTTATTTAAAGAATATGCTCTTTTAAATGTATTGATAATTTTGTTATTTTTGAGGTCATACCTAGTTCTTATTTAGGACTTATTCCTGACTGTTCTTTGATCACTCTTCATGTGGTGCTTTGTATACTATATAGGATGTGAAAAACATCACATGCCAGCTCCATACTATTTGTCTAGCCCAGAAATCTTTTTATGTTTTGTTTATTTGGGGTCCACTTCTCAGAGTCTTCAGATCTTATTCAAGACTCTATGCTCATAGATCATTTTTGGCAATTTTAGAGAATCCTATGCAGTGCAGAGGATTAAATTTGCCTCATACAAGGCAAGTGCCTTAATCCATGTACTATCTCCCCAGCCTCTCCACATTTTTTTAATGCCAGTCTATAGTCTATCTTCATAAATGTTACATTTGGCTACAAATGAATATGCATTCTTAATTATTTATTGTGTTTAATGATAACAATGCACATATTCTAAGACTTGCCCTGTCAATGTGCAGCTTAACGTTTGAATAAAGAGCTACATCAATTTTTTGTACTTTTATAGTATCACATGGAACATATAGACAGAATAAATTATCTGGGGAGTGGATAAATGGATCTAAGCTTTGGATTTTGCATGTTACCTCTGAGTACCCCTGGTAGTTAATTATAACAGAGCCAGGAATAGCCCCTTAGTACCACTGAGTTCAACCCTAAAACTATAGCAGCAACAATATAAATAGCAACTGGCTTAGTTATTTGGGCCAGAAATAACTGCACATATATTTTATTTCCTTCTTTTTTTTTTTTTTTTTGGTAATCCCAGGATTAGAGAGCAGGGTCTCAAATATGCTCTACTAAGAACAACTTCAATATAGATATGTTTTTTTAGTATGTTTGTTTATTCAGTATTTTAAACCATTTTATTTTAGAATAATTCAGTGTAAATTATTAGTTATATCCTTGATCTGAAATTTGCTTTAATTGATTAACCTTAAGCATATGCAATAGTGTAAATATTTCCATTTGATTGTACTTTATTTTTTATCAACATTTTATAATTTATCCCAGATATCTAACTATAAGACTACAGAGTTGTAGGAAATAGCTATTAGGACAAAGAAAGGGATGAAGTGATTTTGTCATATTTAAATTTTAGATACCGTGGAAGTGATAAGGCAAAGAGAATGAAGGAAAAATAAAAGGCAAGAAAACAGGATGCATTTTGTTTGCATAATCACTAAAGTTTTAGATTTTTATGGCAATTCAATAGTCATATATGGCAGATAAGAGGAGATATGAATTTAAATGTGAATCATGATTTTTGTTTTAATAGCCTTTAGTGTACAATCTATTTGGGCATAAAAATGAAACTTTTCTTTCACTATTTTTATATTTTCATGCTTAATAATATATTAAAATAGTGGGCATACCATTTATTAAATAATCTCATTTGTTGAATAAATCTTAACATATTTCAGAAAGGAATATGATAACAATGTGGTGATTTTGCATACATTTGCCATGGAACCTAAAGAGTGCTGAAAAGCAAGAATAAAGTTTTCAATAATAGTATTATTTAATATGAAATGAAGGAAAAAACACTTTAATAATGAAAACAAATTGGGTGAGCAAAAGCAAGAAAATCAGAACAGGAAACTGTCATTAAAATCCAGAAACTTGGGACCTGAGAGATAGCATGAAGGTAAGGCATCCAGAAGGACGGTGCTTCGAATCCCAGCATTTTATATGGTCCCCTGAGCCTGCCAGGAGCGATTTTTGAGCATAGAGCCAAGAGTAAACCCTGAGAGCTGCCGGATGTGACTCAAAAACCAAAAAAATAAATTTAAAAAATCCAGAAACTTGGGCTAGAGGTATAGTATAAGTGATAGGATACACCTTTGCCTGTGGTCCACCTAGATTTGATCCCTGATTGGGACCCCAGGAAGAAAAAAATACCCAAGCACAGGGTCAGAAGTTAGCCCTAAGCAGTGCTGAGCATTGTCCTCAAGTGAAATTAGTACCAGGAAAATTTCAGTAATGTTTATGAATGATAATAAAATAGGAGATGTTGGAGTTGATTTGAGGAAGTGACTTTCATTTAAAGGGTCCTAGTTTAGGTTATTTTTAGTTTTTAAAAATTATTTAATTGAATCGCCTTGAAAACAGCTACAAAGTTGCTCTTGGTTGAGTTTCAGTCATACAATTTGCAAAACCCATCCCAATACCAGTGCACATTTCTGCATCAATGTCCCCAGGTTTCTTCATATCCTCCTAATTACCCTCTCCCTCCCCATTTATCTTTGCTCTGTCTTCCTTTTTTAAGTCACTGTGATTTGCAATATTGTTTCTGAAAGTATATCATGTATATCACTTTGCCTTCTTACAGCACTCAATTTTTTCCACAGTGATAATTTCATAGTGGTATATTATCTGCCCTAACTTCACTCACCTATTCTTTGTGACATGCTTCCTGCCATGGACCATTCCTCCTGACTCTCACCTCTATTGTCTTTGGATATTATTACTATACCATCTTTTAAAATATATTATTCCAAAATGAGTACAATTGTTCTGTATGCCTCATTTCATTCATCATAATACTCCCCATATCAATACACATATAAACAAATTCATTACTTCATTTTTCCTAACAATTGTGCAGTATTCCATTGTGTAGATGTAAGACATATTTTATCCACCAATCTGTTTACAAGCAGTTGGGAGGTTCCAGATTCTGTCTCTTGTGAATAGGGCTGCAATGAACATGAGTTCAGTTACATTTTCTGAATTCTGTTTTTTGAGTCCCTATTTTATATTTGAAGGGGTAGAATTTAATTGATTAAATGGAAACTCAATTTCTATTTTTTCAGAAATGTCCATATTGTTTTCCAAAACACCTGGACAGATATACATTGCACCAGCAATTTATGAGTGTCCCTGTCTCTGCACCTGTAGCAGCTCAGTGTTTTTTGTAGTTTTGATAAGTGCTTGGAGTAAATGTACAACTGCATTTCTTTCATACTTACTTTTAAAATATTTTTCTTAAAATTTTAATATCAGGGGCTGGAGCAGTAGTGCAGTGGTAGGGCATTTGCCTTGCACGGGGCTAAACCAGGACGGACCTCGGTTAGATCTTGGTGTCCCTTATGGTCCCCAAGCCAGGAGCAATTTCTGAGCGCAAAACCAGGAGTAATCCTTGAGCATCACCAATGTGTCTGAAAAACAAAACAAACAAACAAAAGTTTAATATCAGCTTTAATAGGGATGATTACAGAGGTTTATTTACATAAATATTTCTTTAAATTTAAATTTTTTTCAGTTTTTCTACTACCAGCTATTTACTTTTTCACACTATTTATGGCATTTTTCACTAATTTAAATGTAATATTCCTAGTCAGTCATATAACAAATGATGTTTTCTATACGGAAAAAAATGCAGACTCATAGAACTAGAAATACCAAGCTAAAAAAACATCTAATCTTTCTACTTCAGGTTACTTTGATTTCAAGTGGATTAGAGTCAAATCATTCATCTACTTTAGCATAACTGTACAAGGATAATTTTAATAGAAACTTCACTAAGATCCATTAAAGATGGCAGCTATTCTTTTTACCTAAAATATATTTTCATATGATGAAGATAACTCATTTTCAAACAGCTTAGAAAACTTATGTTGTTTTCTCTTCTTCAAATAGGTTATGTGGGTATGCAATTTATGTCGAAAGCAACAAGAAATCTTAACTAAATCTGGGGCGTGGTTCTTTGGAAGTGGTCCTCAGCAGCCAAGTCAGGATGGAACTCTAAGTGATACAGCTACAGGTGCTGGTTCTGAGGTTCCCAGAGAAAAGAAAGCACGGCTCCAAGAACGATCGAGGTCTCAGACACCCCTGAGCACGGCAGCTGCCTCCTCACAGGACACTGCTTTTCGCAGCACACAGCCAGACAGCAGTAAAGGGCCTGAACCCTCACAGCCAGCGGTGGGGCTTGACCAGAAGCAGGCTGCCTCCAGGTCTAGAAGTGAACCTCCCAGAGAGAGGTAAATAGGTCATTACTCCTGTAAATTAAAGGCAAAGTTTTGTATTGATAGCAAACCAAGTGCCAGGAATCTGACTTTTTTTTTATGTTTTAACATTTTATTTATATATTTAATTTAATTTTTTAAATTTATTTATCATGTTGAAAAAAATTTCATATTGGGGTTTCAACCATAGAATGTACACCACCCTTCATCAATGCGACTTCTATTAGAGGAATATATGGACTACTTGGGCTGCAAGGGGGAAAGAAAGTGTCTCAGGCACTTTTGTCTTTCTCAAGAATGCATCCTTCCTTAGGAAACCTTTGTTATGAAGCTTTTCTTATTTTGCACAAATGACAGCAACTCATGTGATTACATCACCTTACCTTGACAGGAGAAATTTTTTAAATTAAAATGCTATTAAAATAATTTTTTTCTAGGGGGATGTGGGACTTTATTATCATACCACAGTGCTTTGGGGCTATTCCTAAGTCTGCTTCTTCTACCAGAGCTAGAGGACATGAATTTTAGGGTGTGATCCCTCTCTCACAAGTCCTGGGGAGAGACAATATAAAGAAGGCAGAAACCCAGATTATCTTGCCAAAGGCAGATTTTTATCAGAACTAGATAAGATATAAACAAAATTATTTAAGAAGCCAATCTGAATTAAGTGTATATGTAGGCAAGAATTGAAGGGCAGGTAGACAAGAGTAGGAAAAATATCAATGGAAGAAGTAATAACTGTAATAAAATTTCTTTCAGAGAAGAGACATTGCAGGTCCTTAGTGAAGGTAAAATTAGAAGTATTTGATAACAATTGTGAATGAAGAGACAAAATATTGAAGATGCTATTTGGAATTGATCGGAAAATTATAACTTTAAGTAAGAAAATTTGAATTTATAAAGTTTCTAAAGGAAAAATATCCATGCTTATGACATGGATAAAACTGTGAGAAAAAAAAAAAAGCCCGATTTAAGTGGCATCAATTCTCAGTCAGGTGAGTGGGAATTTAGGCAAAGGAAAAGAGATAAAGGTAGCATTAAGAACTAAACACCTTCACAGAGATGTGACTGAAAGAATCAAAATCCTGCTTTCTCTATCATAATTTATAAACTACAATAGGAAATAAAAATACAATTCAAGGTAAAGTTGAATAAAGCTATCAGTAAAATTCTGAGACTGGAGGCATCTAATTTTCTTAGTACTGTCACTTCATATGGCAGTTTCACAGATATTGTCTCCTTTAATTCTCATCATATTTACAAGGTAATAATTATGAGCATTTCAAAAAAGTAAACAAATTCCATATATATTCTAGGAGGGCAATTATACCTTACAAGCACCTAAACTTCAGTGTAATCATCATGCTTTTATGAAAACTATTTGATAGTGATTGTGTTCATTATGACCTACTTATTTTGAAATTGAAGTTACACATTCTAATATTAATTCCCTTAATTTTAAAAGGCCATGCAATCTAATGCCACAAATAAAATGTGTTATGCTTCTGTTTTACTTTATTCTGCCATTTGAAGCCCTTTCACCTCTGCCCTTCATTTTCAGTTCTTCAGATGTATGCCATTACATTAGTAATAACTGCCTTGTTAAATCACATTAATAATTGTCAACTTGAATATATATATATATATATATATTGAAATATATATATATATATATATATATTTAGTTTTTGGGCCACACTCCTTGATGCTCAGGGGTTACTCCTGGCTATGTGCTCAGAAATTGCTCCTGGCTTGAGGGACCGTATGGGACGTGGGGGATGGAGCCCAAGTCCATCCTGGGTCAGAGACATGCAAGGCAAACACCATACCAATGTGTTATCACTCTGCCCCTTTTTGAAAATTTTTGAGAATGACATCTGTTTTTGGACTTCCAATCGAATGTGTTCCCTCTGGAAAGCTTTCTCTATGGGCTTCAGTATTCAGACAGAAAAACCCAGATGCCTACATTATTTTTTGCTTTTCTCTTTCAGTTTTTGGACCACACTCAGCTTTGCTCATGGGCTTACTCCTCGCTCTATGTTTAGGTGTCACTCCTGGTGATGCTTGAGGGACCATCTGAGATTCCAGTGATTTTTTTTCTAATCAACTGCCTAAAAATGTTTTTAGTGCATTTGATCTCAAATACATTTTATTCTATTGAAGTATCATAAGACCTGGAATAATTTTTATTTCTAAACTAAAGCATTCAGATTTCTTGAAATCATTTATAGCAAAAGCTAGTATGTATCATCCAAAATATATATCAAGAACATAGTTTTGAACTGACATGTATGTTCTTTTTTTCGTTTTTGTTTTTGTTTTGTTTTTCCGACCACATCCATTTGATGCTCAGGGGTTACTCCTGGCTAAGCGCTCAGAAATTGCCCCTGGCTTGGGGGACCATATGGGATGCCAGGGATCGAACCGGTGTCCTTCCTTGGTTAGCGCTTGCAAGGCGGACACCTTACCTCTAGTGCCACCTCACCGGCCCCGTCTTTTTAAAGCTTTTAATATTGCATTTATTTTCATTGAAATGACGGATTCACCAAGAGAAGAAACAGTGTGTTTCGAGTTAAACAAAGGCTTTTATTGATCTAGCAAATTTTATAAGGATACTAACTATACAGAAGTTGGAGAGACAGGAATTAAAGTGTTTACATTGCATGTGGTGGAACCTGGTGGCATCCGTCCTCATTACATATGGTCCCCTAAGCATTACCAGAAATGACACCGAGCCAGGAATAATCCCTTAGCACCGCTTGGTGTGGACTCAAAAAGAACAAACAAAAACAACAACACCCAACCAGCCAGCGAGCAAACAAACATAAAGTAAATGATTCTGAAAATGAAAAGGAAGCGAATAATCCATGAACATAGTATAATATAATAAAATATCATTGAGAAAATCAATTAGCTATAGAGGTTTTCATCTGGCTTTTCAACACCACCAGGAGGAGAGTGTAAATCTGAGTTGCAAAGAAAGCGTCTTTTTATTTGACCAATTTATTTATTTTTAAACTTTATTACAAGCATGTGTGTAGTTGGGTAGCAGTCATAAACAGATCACCCCCCTTCACTAGTGCCACATTCCCACTTTTTATCTAGACAGCACTTTGCAGCCCCTTGACGTTTGCCTTGTGCCCCATAGGAAGAAAACGCCGGGGCTTTCGGAAGCCAATGGCAAAGGCGCCCCGAAGAGCGAGAAGAAGCGCGTGGCCAGGGGCGCAGCGGCTCCGGGGAGGGGCGAGGGGGCCCCGGAGGAGTGGGCGCGCCGAGAAAGGCGGGAAGGCCGGCGGCTGGAGAAAGGGCGGTCGCAGGAGCACCCCGACGGGTCTCGGAAGCGCGAAGAAGGCGCGACCGAGAAGCCGAGGCAAGGGGAAGAGTACCAGAGCAGGTACCGCAGCGACCCCAACCTGGCGCGGTACCCGGTGCCAGCGGCGCCCGAGGAGCAGCAGATGCGCATGCACGCCCGGGTGTCCCGCGCGCGCCACGAGCGGCGACACAGCGATGTGGCGCTCCCGCGCACCGAGGCGGCGGCGGCGGCCGTGCAACCCGACGGCCAGGCCGGCCAGCGCACGCCGCCGCCCGAGCGGACGGCAGAGGTCAGGGCGCCGCTGGGAGCCAAGCCCGCGACGAGCCGCAGTCCGCCCGCGCCCAGGCATGGGCTGCCGGTCCCCGCCGAAGCCCCCGAGCCCGTCCGCAAACAGAGCCGCCTGGAGCCCAGCGCGGCGGGGCCCGTGCGCAAGGCCAAGCGCGAGAAAGTGTCGGAGACCATGCTGCGCAACGACTCGCTGAGCTCCGACCAGTCCGAGTCAGTGCGGCCCTCGCCGCCCAAGCCGCACCGCGCCAAGAGGGGCGGCAAGAAGCGGCAGATGTCGGTGAGCAGCTCGGAGGAGGAGGGCGTCTCCACGCCCGAGTACACGAGCTGCGAGGACGTGGAGCTGGAGAGCGAGAGCGTGAGCGAGAAAGGTACGGACGGGCAGGGCGCGGGAGGCGCGCGGTGCGGGCCGGGCCGGGCAGGCGTCCCAAGGCCAGGCTGCATCCTGCAGGGGAGTCTGAATCCGTCCCTGCTTTCCTTCAGACCCAGGAACAAGTGTGAGGGGATGCTGGGGCAGTGCCTAATCCTCAGGGCCCTTACCTGGCATTGCTCTTCACTAGAATGCAAAGTTGCCAAGGTTCTAAAAGCTCTCATTTCAAAAAGATGAATGGATGCGAGCATGGAAGGATGGGTGCAAGGACGGATAATTGTGTTTTTTTGTTTTGTTTTGTTTTGTTTTGTTTTGTTTTTTTTTAAATAGATATCTAAGTCTTGGAACAAAATGAGATTGTGGTCACTGAATTCATTCTAATCATGTCCCAGAAAGTCTTGGCTACTTCTTACTGCAGCATACCTTGATTTCTCCCGAGCTTTGTTATTTATGTCTCACTCTGCTGAATGCGGGGAAACTGCCTGTTAGGGTGCCCAGACTTCCTCTTTAAATCGGTTTTAGGTGTTTTGATTTGTTCTGATGTGAGATTTGAAGATCTAACAATAGGTCCTAAAGTTGGATGGCCAAGGTTTCTTGTTTGTTTAGATTAAAAATTATTTAGGGGCCCAGAGAGATTAGCAGTGCGGCATTTGCCTTGTAAGCAACCGATCCAACCAAAGGTGGTTGGTTCGAATCCGGGTGTCCAATATGCCCACCCCACCCCCTCGTGCCTGCCAGCAGCTATTTCTGAGCAGGGTGTTGCCCAAAAAACACCACAAAAATTATTTAGGCACCATGATTCACAAAGGTGTTATTAATAGAGTTTCAGGTATAAACTGGACGTTCCATTTCAAAAACCCCTATCATAAAACAAATCCTTCCAGCAGAGCTCATCCCCTTCCACTTCCAGCTCCCCACTTTAGCAAACGCATTGAAAAACTATATGTTTGGGTCACTTACTTTATAATAGTGTTGGCACTTAGGTTTTTTTTTTTTTTAATTATTTAAGTACCATGGTTACAACATTGTTCATTGTTGTGTTGAAGCACTACTGCACCCTTCTCTTCACCTTCACCATTGTCTTCAGTTTCTCTCCCACCCACTGCCCACACCGCCCACACCAGCATGCCCCAGCCTTGCTCTAAGTCAGCAAATTGCTTCTCTCTCTCTCAGTTACAGATTTGAACTTAAGAACCTACAGTTTTGATGTACACAATGACTTCACCTCCACAACTACCAGAATTGTCTAAGACTCAGCCAGTTTACTTCTTTCTGTGGCTTTCACTTTTTATAAATCAGTCTTGCATTAAATAATTAACGATGAGGCTGGATGGCGGTGGATGGAGGTGGATTTCTCTGTCTGCCATCCCAGGCCACGTGGCTCAGCAACCCCATGAACCGGCGAGTTTCAGGTTAGGCAAACGGCGGAATTAGACTCACAAGCAGGCAGACCTCAGGAAGCATTATCTTTATTTATGCCCTGACCACCACAGGTGTGTGGCCTATCTCATAACCTTTCAAGCATTTAGCCATTCCAGGCTTGCCCTGCGTCTTATTTCAGCCATCTCCCCCAGAAAGCCCAGCAGGGCCAAGGCAAAGACCCTTAATTTCCTGGCTTCCGGGTTTATCTACCTATTCCAAGACCCCTCCCCGGAATGGGCCGGGTCTTGCAGGTAGAGTTACTCCTACTATCCGGTTCCCAAGACCCCTCCCAGAAATGGGTGGGTTTCAGGTCGCTACACGTAAATCCAGGATGGAGTAACAATCAGGATCCAGGAATGCCCATCACTTGATACTTTTATTTTCTTGTCTTGTTTCTACATTTTACATAAATGAAACTATTTTGCATTTGTCTTTCTTCATCTGACTTCCTTTATTTAACGTGTTATCCTCCAGTTACATACAAATTGCAGTGAAATGACAATTCCATTGTTTATTGTAGCTGCATAGTATGTGATTTTGTTTATATACCACAGCTTTTTTATCTACTAATCTGTTGTTGGATTATAAGGGATGCTTTTTTATTTTTAGTAGATGTATTTATTTTTCAAATTAAATGTTTTATTGAAACCAATGCGATTTACAAAGTTCTTCAAAGTTGTGTTTCACACATACAGTGAATCAGGGATAGTTTGCCATTATTAAGAATAATGTTGGTTATGGGCTTTTTAAAGATAGATCTTACTATCTTAAGGAAGGTTACTTGCACACCTCTTTTGCTGAGGGTTTTAATCATGAGTAGGTGTTGAATCTTGTTAAATGCTTTCTCTACTTCTAATGATATAATCAAGTGATTTTCTTCCATCCTTTTATTGATGTGATGTATAGTGTTGCTTGTTTTGTGTATATTGAACCATCCTTGCAGCACTAGAATAAGACCCACTTGATCGTGGTGCATAATCTTTTTAATGTGTTATTGGATTCAGTTTGCTAAGATTTTGTTAAGGATATTTTCATCAATGTTCATCAGTTAGATTGCTCTGTATTTTTCTTTCTTGGTGTATCTCTTTCAGCTTTGGGGATAAGTGTAAAGTTAGCTTCATAGAAAGTGTTTGGGAGGATTGCCTTCTGTTCAATATTTTGCAAGAATATAAGGATCAATGGTAGTAACTGTTCTCTGAATCTTTGATAAAACTCCCCATAAAATTATCTGTTCCTGTTTACTCTTGAGAGTTTCTTAATTACTGTTTCAATTTCTTTACATATTATTGGCCTGTTTATGCTTTCTGCTTCCTCCTCATTTTTTTGGGGGGGGTGAGATTATATATTTCTAGAAATATATTCGTTTCTTCTAGGTTCTAGTTTAACAGAGTACATTTGTTCATAAACTCTCATGATGTCTTGGATTCTGGTATTCTGTTGTAATTTCTTCCCTTTCAGTTCTGATCTGATTTATTTGAGCATTTCCCTTTTTTCTTTGTCTTTCCAATCATTTGTCTATCTTCTTTATACTCTCAGAAACACTGTCCCTGGTTTCACCAATTTTTACTTTTTTTTTTTTTTCCAGTTTTTGGGCCATACCCAGTGACACTCAGTGTCTACTCCTGGCTATGTGCTCAGAAATCGCCCCTGGCATGGGTGACCATATGGGATGCCGAGGGATCGAACTGCAGTTCATCCTAGGTTAGTGCTTGCAAGGCAGACGCTCTGGCCCCAATTCTTACTATTTTTTATTTGTTTCCATATTGTTGATTTCTGTTCTGGTTTTTATTACTTTTATTCTTTTGCTTGTGTTTGGCTTTCTTTGCTGTTGATTATCCATGTATTTAAGGTGTGCCTTTAGGTTGTTGATTTTGTCTTTTCTTCTCTTTTTATGTAGGTCTGTATCTTTATACGTTACCCCCAATTACTATTTTTTGCTGTAGATTTCAGTAATTGATTTCTTCATTATCATTCGTCTCAAGGAATCTCTTTCTTCCTTGATTCCCTCTTTGATCCAGCTATCATTAAGCAGCATGTTGTTTAGTTTCCAGGTGTTAAGATTTTCTCCACATCTTTTGTTTATAATCAATCTTGATCTTTGTGGCATTGTGTTTGAGATTGGTTTTTACGATTCTGATGTTTGTTAAGTTTTTTGTAAGTTAGACTTTTGTCCAAAAAATGTGGTCTATCCTAGAGAATGTTCCATGTCCATTTGAAAAAAATGTATATTCGGCTTTTTTTGAGAATGAAAAGCCTCTATAAATCTATTAGTTCCTATTCTTCTAGTTTCTCAGTTAGGGTTTTTATGTTCTTGCTAATGATCTGACTATCATTCCAGAAGAGAGACTGGTGTGTTGAAATTTCCCACTACTATTATGTTACCCTTCATATGTTTCTCTAGTGCAGCGGTCTCAAACTCGTGGGCCGTTTGTGGCCCTTCGTACATTCATGGCCAGCCTTCAAATATTGCAGTATTCGAAATTATTTGCTTACCAAATAATTGCAATAAAAATCGCATTAGTAAGAAAAAAATCACATTAAACATTCGCATACCCTGAGCAGTTCAGTTTGGGGTATTCAAATGTTTAATGCGATTTTTTGCAATATTTTCTTACTAATGGGATTTTTTATTGCGAATATTCGGTAACTGAATAATCAAGAATACTTTGCGCCTAGTGCCGACGTCATTTCCACTGCTCCTGCCCACTGTCCCTTGCATTATCGGAGGCCTAAAGAATAGAAGGGAGAGAAGTTTATTACAGAATTAGATTTTATCATACCTTTATCATGACTTCATCAAAGCCTGCAATGAAGAGAAAGATTGATGATTAGCACAGACAATTTTAGGAAAAGTGGGAGACGCAGTATTTCTTTGTTGAGCACAGGGGCATCCCCACATGTCTTATTTGCTCAGAGAAAGTTGCAGTGCACAAGGAATACAACTTGAAATGCCATTATTCAACTAAACATGCTGAGGAATGTGCAAAATATCAAGGAAATGAGAGAGCCAAGCGGGTTGCCAGTCTTAAAGCATGTCTAATGAGGAAACAAGATTTCTTCAAGAAAGCAACCAAAGAGAATGTTGCATCAGTCGAAGCTAGTTACATGGTTAGTGAGATGATTGCTAAGGCAGGGAAACCATTCATAGAAGGAGAGTTTGTTAAAAAATTTATGTTACAGGCCGCAAGTATGTCCAGAAAAGAAAGGTCAGTTTAGCAAAATCAGTCTTTCTGCCAACACTGTGGCAGAACGCATTTCTGACATGTCAAGTGACATTTATCATCAACTGTGTGAGAAAGCCAAATGTTTTGGTGCATACTCAGTTGCTCTTGACGAGGGCACAGATATAACAGACACTGCACAGCTCACAATTTATGTCCTTGGTGTTGATTGCTGTTGCATTAAATAATTAGCGATGGTTGCTGGATAGAGGTGGATGGAGGGATTTTTCTCTGCCATCCCAGGCCACATGGCTCCTCAATCCCCATTCAGTTGGCGGGTCCCAGGTTTAGGTGAATGGTGGAATCAGACTCATCCAGAGACAGGCATCAGGAAGTATCATCTTTATTCATGCCCTATCCAGCACATGTGTGGCCTATATCATAACCTTTTAAGCATTCAGTCATTCTTAGCTAGCCCTGCATCTTAACTCCTGTCAGCCATCTTCCATTTGACCTCCATTCTGGCCAAAGACCAAAAGACCCTAATCCCCTGGGTCAAAGGCCTTATCTACCTTTTCCAAGACCCCTCCCAGGAATGGGTGGGGTCTTGCAGGTAAGGTCAAGTTACCTAGGGAGAATGGAGGGATGAGGCTTCAGATTGCAATTTTGAATTGACAGAGGAGCTGCTCACAATAATTCCAATGCATGGCCAGACCACCGCTAATGAGATATTTTGGCATCTTGTGATGCCATTGAGAATGCAGGTTTGCCATGGAAGAGGTTTGTTGGAATAATAACTGATGGAGCACCATCGATGACAGGGAGGAAAAATGGACTGGTGGCACTTGTTCAAAAAAACTTGAAGAGGGGGGTGTAAAGAAGGCCATTGCTCTTCACTGCATTATCCATCAGCAGGCCCTTTGCAGTAAATGCCTGCTGTGTAACAATGTGATGTCTGTTGTTGTGAAATGCATCAACCAAATCAGATCCAGGGGCTTAAAGCACAGGAGGTTCTGTGTTTTTTTTTTTAGAGGAAATGGAGTCAGAATATGGAGATGTGCTCTATTTCACTGAGGTACGTTAGCTCAGCAGGGGAAATGTCCTGAAAAGATATTTTGAGTTGAGAGAATAAGTGAAAGCCTTCATGGAGAAGGATGGGAATGCTGTTTCTGAGTTGAGTGATCACAAATGGCTCATGGACTTAGCTTTTCCTGTGGACATCACACATAAGCTGAATGTACTAAACAAGATGTTAAAAGGCCCGGGGCTGCTTATCAGTGCTGCCTATGACAAAGTGAGAGCATTCTCCACAAAACTTGTGTTTGGAAATCACAGCTCTCTTAGACAAACCTTTGCCATTTCCCAGCATGCAAGGAACTTGTGAATGCAGGCATACCATTCAATAGTGAGATATATGTTGATGCTATATTTTTTTTGTTTTGTTTTTTGGGCCACACCCGGAGTTGCTCAGGGGTTACTCCTGTCTGTCTGCTCAGAAATAGCTCCTGTCAGGCACGGGGGACCATATGGGACACTGGGATTTGAACCAACCACCTTTGGTCCTGGATCGGCTGCTTGCAAGGCAAACCCCGCTGTGCTATAACTCCAAACCCTGTTGATGCTATTTTTAAGCTAGAGAAGGAATTTGATCACAGATTTGCAGACTTCAAAAAGTATAGAGCCACTTTTCAAATTTTCCTTTGATGTGCAAGAGGCCCCTCTTGTGCTTCAGATGGAGCTCATTGACTTGCAACTCTGATCTCAACCCAAATTCAGGGAGATTAGTGGAAAAGCAGACATGCATGGGCACTTTTTGAGAGAATTGCCCCCCAAGCTTCCCTGAGCTTTCCTGAATGTTTAAGCGCATTATGTGCCTTTTGGGGAGCACATATTTGTGTGAAAAGTTATTCTCCACATTGAACTTAAATAAGTCAAAGTACAGGTCTAGACTTAATGATGATCACCTTCAAGCCATACTGAGGGTCTCAACTGCTTCCTCTCCAAAGCCAAATGTGGTTCAGATTTGTGAGAAGAAGCGCTGTAAAGTCTTTGGTAGCATGGAAACGGCAAAAGATGCCATGTTCAGAAGAACTATTCATGATCTTCACTCAATGTTTTATTCATGTTCAGAAGAAATAATTAAAACTCTTAATAATGACGTTTCAGGACTTCTTTTTGTGAAATCCCTTATGCAGCCCTGCCTCACCCCGACTTTGTCTTCTGTGGCCTCCAGGTAAATTGAGTTTGAGACCCCTGCTCTAGTGACTTACATTGGTGACTTTACATTTTGTTTTTATGTTAATCAGAGATCATATTTCTTGGTCTATTGTTCCCCTGATCAATAAGTAGTGTCTATCTTGATCTAAGTATTTTTTGAGGTTGAATGCAATTTATTCTCATATAAGTATTGCTTTCCCAGCCTTTTGCTTGTTTGTTTTGATTTCCAGTGTTTATTATAATTATATCTATTCTTTTACTCTGAACCTGTGTCTGTCTTGGGATTTCTTTAAATAATTTTTATTGTGACCAATGTGAATTGCAAATTTTCACAGTTCTATTTAAGATACATAGTGACAGTGACTTTGGGCTATTCCTACCACCAATTTTGTCCTCCCTCCACCCCTATTCCAGCATATATATCACCCTTCTTGCCCCCTGCACTGCTAGTGTAACAGGACCCCTTTGTGTGTAGATTTTTGTAGATTGGGTTATCTTGATTCTGGTGTCTTCGACTTTGGATTTGGTGTTTTAGTCTGATTGATTTTTATTTCCACTCAGTGTTCATGAGACTGTTTGCTCCTGGTACCATCCATTTATTTTTCCCTCAATTTATGAGGCAGAACAAGATGATTCAAGTTCTGTGGTTCTGTTGGGGGAAAAAATAAAAAGCTGGGAGGAGCCCATCTAGAAGCTATAGATTTAAAACAAGAAAGAAAAAGAGAAAAAAAACAAGCAAAATCAAAAAACACAGCAGCAACTAAAAAAACAACAATAAAACAGCAACACCAAAGAAATAAAAAAAAAAAAAGAATAAGGAAGGGGGTACTGATGTGGCAAGTTTTTGTTTGTTAGTTTGTTTTTGTTTTTTGCATAGGCACAGTAAGTATTTGGGAAATTAGAAATGGAATTCCCTTGGCCTAAGAGATACAGGATTTCTCCACCCTACCATACTGTCATAGGAACAACTACAGGCTGTGGACCTGTAGTTTGACCCTTGTTGAACTCCAAGGTCTTTTTATGGTGCCAGGAAACATTATGCTCAGTGTGGCTGTCAAAATCTGTCCTTGCTAATTAGAGATTCTGGTATTTGCACAGTTCACAGGATGGAGTCTAGGATAGTCTTTTTTTATGGATCCAGAGGTTCTGCTCTATCATGGTTGTTGTAGTCCTTCTTCTGTAATTAGTGGTTTTTGGTTTTGCACAGATCCTAGGACTGACTCTAGAATAGAGTCTTTCCTTATGGTTTCAGAAGTTCTGGTCAGTCACGGTTGTCATAAGTCAGAACTCTGGAATCAGAAATCTTGTTTTTTGCACAAATCCTAGGCTGAAGAGTCTTTCTTTTTGGTCCCAGAAAAAGTTCTGCTCAGTTGTAGTTGTCAAAGTCAGTCTTCTGTAAATAATGATTGTGTTTTGCATAGATCTAAGGATGGAATGTCTTCTGGTTTCATCTTACCATTAGCTGATGAGTTTGGGCAACTTACTTTTAGATCAAGTTGTTGTTGTTTCCTCTTCGTCAGGATGTCATATCAACCTGACGCAATTTGGTGCCTGAGCAGTATTAGGCACTCCCCGGAGGATGTTTGATTCCTGAAGGTATTTCAGGGAACTGTGTCAATTCTGTTTGGAATCTGGGGTTCGGGATTGGGCAGTTGTTATCCAATCACATGGAGTCTAAGTTGACTCCTCATGACACATGTTCAGGGTTGGAGGGGTCACTGAATTATGAAATTTATGAGTTTTTATAGTAGATAAGAGATTGATTCTATACATACAATTTCCCCTTCTGTAGAATGCCTATGAAAAAGGGAACAGAGCCATATTATATTGCTGGTGCATTTGGGGGTAAAAATGACAGGCTATACATCTCTGTGCCCTGGTTTTGACCTTAGCTTTTATCCCAAGAAGACTTTTACTTCTAGAATTTTGTATCAAGCAGTAACAAAACAAGCAAAATTAAAAAATATATATCTTAAAAATAAATATAAATTTATATATAAATATATAAAATTATATATATATTTTAAAAAAGAGGGAATGAAGGAGGCTTTACCTTTACCTTGTGAAATAAACACACTAAAAGGTAGAACTATTGAAATATTAAACATACAAAGAAAATATAGATATCCCCATTAATTCTTTTTATCCCATACTGTGGTCATATTGAGTTTGAGAAATGGTTTGCATAAGTAATTGATCAGGTTGTGTCCTTGATCTGAGGGTCTTTAGTAGCATGCAACACTCCACATTTAGGGGAGGGTGTGAGAAGAAGGACAACATAGAATGACTCATCGGGAGTGGTAGTTGAAACTTCTTGCTGGGGCACGAGATGTGGGACTGAGTGTGTCTTTTTGCTTTGAGAGCTGGGTGGTAGCTTATTGGGGCTAGAGATCAGTCTCGGTACCTAATGAGTTAAGAACTGAGGGTAAAGTGAGGTAAATGGTGGGGATAACAGATCAAGATTTGGGGGATGAGAGGATAGAAGGAGTTCTGAAGGGGAGAGAAGGGATAATGTATATACAATATAGGCATGGATTGTTTACAATATAGATTAAGTAGACATAGTGGAATCCACTGTATACAAACTCAACCCTGTTATAGACAGACATTAGAGATCTATTCTTACATTGTTGTTGCAGGCCTGATCCTCATAGGGTGGGTGTGAGCACATAAGAAATAATTAAATTAATAAAAGATAAGTAGGTGGCTGAAATATAGATTAGGAGAGAAAAAAAGAAGTGGGAGAAAAAGAAAAAAGAAGAAAAAATTGTGTGCCAGCACCACAGGGTGGGAAAGTTTTCCAATTTCTAGGCACTCCATCAATGGCAGGAGTGAACTTTTCTAAATGAAGGTTTCAGCATTAGATTGTGGCTGGAGCATTTTAGGATAAGCATAGTTTTCACATCTAGAGAACTAAACAATATGGTAGTGAGCACTATAACATGTGTCTACCCAATGTATTATTGTCGCCATGTCTTGTGTATTGAGGTCCCTTTCCTGAAAAGAAACTTACAACATGTGCTTTATGATATAATAATAACATAGGTTGAATTGAAGAGAAGAGGAAAGAAGGGAAAGGAAGAAGAAAGAAAACAGAAGAACAAAAGGAAGAGGGATAATAGTAATTTGCAAAAAGTGGGACCTGTAACATAAGTCTGTTGTGTGCAGTTGTCTGTTTCAGTGGTCTCAATAGTCATATGTTTTTTTTTTCTTTTTTTAATGGAACACTTAACAAATTTGCTTGTCATGCTTGCGCCGGGGCCATGCTAATCTCTTTGTATCATTCCAATTTTAGTATATGTGCTGCCAAAGCAAGCACAATAGTCATATGTTTTAAGTACTAATAGAAGACATAATTAAAAGGGAAGTGGGTAGATTGGGATATTTTATTAAGACATTATCATAATGAGCACTGTATATGGTCTATTATATGACTGAGTGCGGAATTGCAAAATTAAGGTATTCACCCTAAATCTCCAGGAGTCACTGTGGACAAAATGCTGAAGAGTTATTTTATACCTAATAAAATTAAGGCTTTATTGGTAGTAAGCACTGAAGCATGAGTCTTTGACTTCCAAACATATTCTGTGCCATGAGTTTCCTGAAAGCAGGAAATGGCTAGGTTTTGTTTCCTGATCCAATCAACTACTCAGTGCCTTTAGATGGGAGGATTTAATCCATTGACATTTAAGGAAACTATTAACAAAAAGGACTGTTGTGCCATTATATTGTGCAGGATTGTTGGTGTTTCAATTGTGTATTTGATTTATATAATTGATCTTTGAGTAGGGATTTTAAGCAATTTTAATGATTTTAACCTTTGAAATTAAGGATTTATTTTTGTGTTTTTAAGTTATTTGGGGGTATATATTTTGGAACATAGGGGATTATTTTTCCTCTAGAAACATATAGTCTCTGATTGGACTTCAACTTGAAATAGCTGTGCTTGGAATGTGTATAGCAATATCTGTGTAATATTTGCATATATATATACCCAAATTTATTTTTGTTTGTTTTTGTTGGGCCACTTCTCCCAGATATTATTATTTACTCCTGACTCTGTTCAGGAATCAGTTCTGGTAGTGATGCTGAGAGACAATATGAGGTTCTTGGAAAGAATCTAGGTCATCACTATGCAAGACTTACCCACTATACAAACTCACCTTAACCTGCTATACTATCTCTCTGACCTTTATAAAGAGATCCTTTTTGGATCGGAACAGTGGTGCAGCTGTAGGACTTTTGCCTTTCACGTGGCTGACCTAGGACAGACCGTGGCTTGATCCCCCTGTCTCCCATATGTTCCGCCAAGACAGGAACCATTTCAGTGTGCAGAGTGAGAAGTAACCCCTGAGTGTTACTCCGTGTGGCCCCCAAACAAACAAAAAAACAAAACTAAACTAAAAAAAGATTTTTTCATTTTGTCTTGTTTGTATTGAGTTCATTCTTGTGGCACTTGGGACTTACTCTTGGCTTTTTGCTCAGGGGTCACTCAATTGGGGCTCAAGGAATCATGTGTTTCATGTCTTCTTGAGGATGCTCATAGCAGTCCTTGTCCATGTTTCATAGGAAGGATGTTCATATTGCTACTTGCCAACTGGCAAATTGAGTTACTCTTATCTCTTAGCTTGTAAATATCAGCTAATATAAAATGTTCTGTATAAAATTAATTTTATATATTTTACGTGGAAGGTAGCAATTGTTTTTAAATAAAATTTATAATATGATCTATTGAGGCACAGTCTAATTTAGATTTTGCCTCACAGGAGTTGATTAATAAAGATTAAGATCAAAGGAAGGGAACAAAGTGGTGCCTGAGTAGAGAAGAGAAAAAATACAGGTTAAAAAAGAAACAATCATTATTGTCTTGATCAGGTATTATATTATTTATGATATTTAAAGTCTTGAGACAAAAATA
The DNA here is from genome assembly GCF_024139225.1 of Suncus etruscus. Classification (NCBI taxonomy): domain Eukaryota; kingdom Metazoa; phylum Chordata; class Mammalia; order Eulipotyphla; family Soricidae; genus Suncus; species Suncus etruscus. Next base: position 68,326,127 of record NC_064854.1, on the reverse strand, counting down.
AATTGGAAAATGCTGGTACAATAACCTTATTATTATATTTTTTTTGATTTTTGGTTTTTGGTTCACACCCGGTGACATTCAAAAGTTACTCCTGGCTATGCGATCAGAATTCATTCCCGGTTGGAGTGACCATATGAGATGCCAGGGATCCAACCAACATCTGTCCTGATCAGCCGCATGCAAGGCAAATGCCCTACTGCTGCACTATAGCTCCGGCCCCTATAGCATTCATTTTTATCTTCTTGTGAACTTTGATTAAATTGAGAAAATGTAGTAAATCAGTTATGTCTTTGAACTTTCAATACATTCCCTCAATTTCTGTGATCAACTTATATAAGCAGTTTATTTGGTAATATTCAGCAATAATAGCAATGTGATCAAGTAATGATTGCTTAAAAGGGAAGATTTAGAACCCTTGATAAACTAGTTTGAATTTACATCTTAAATATGAAAAAGTCCAGGGTCTAATTATCTCTACCCACATATCTACCTACACCTCTACCTACATACCTACATAAATGCTTCTTTTCCTTTGTTCTTTAATTTAGCTTGACTCCTTAATCTTTGCAGAGGAAAGAAATTGCTAAAGCATCAGTAGTTAGCTAGGTTGATATTCTGCAAACACCCAACTGATAATTATACCTGGTATGATTTTCTTTGGTATTATAAAAGTCAAGTTTGAGAATGAGCATAGAAGTGAGAGATATTGCTTACATTTCTGAGGTAAAGATAAATTTAATTCACCACTGGTAGAGAGATATTAAATGTTTTATTTTAAATGCCTTGGAGGCATTCTGAGACTGAGTTTCATCTTAGCATAGATACAAATTGTGTAGCCAGAGCCATAGTATAGCTGGTAGGCATTTTTCTTGCACTTCAACAATCTGGATTCAATTCCCGGCATCCCTTACTGTTCTTCAAGCGATGCCAGGAGTAATTCCTCATTGCAGAGTCCAAAGAAACCCTGAGGATTGCTGAATCTGGTCCTCAAAACAAAAATACAAAATGATACATCTGTTTTAATCATCTTTGCGATTAAAGTCATAATGAGAGATTGAAAATACATAAAAAAATCCTATCTGAAGTCTAAGTTAGAAATACTCTTTTCCCCATGTATAAATGACTAAAAAATAGTGATTCTAAAACTGGAGTTATGGTTGAAATAAATTATAAAAAGAAAATAAAATGAGTCAATAAACCTAACTTGACTATATTCAGTTATATTTCTCCTTCAGTAATACATTATATCTAATAGAGATATTAGTCATTTTGCTATAGCTAAAAGTTCCTGTTCTTAAATAAGGAGAAACTAAATAAAATTTTGAAATGAAACAATTTATTATTTACGAAAAAATAAAATAATTCTAAAACAATTATATGAATTTTATATATAACATATGCTTGAAGTTTTATTGTAGATTTTTATATTTTGTTTGACTTAAGGTTATTTATGATTCAAAGTCCATTTAATAAAATATTTGAAATTGAAGATTTCATTGTCCCCTATTTTATATCAGTAAATTATTCCTTAGTATCCTTTTAAAATGCAGAATCATACTGCAGGTATTTTGACCCATTTTACCAAGTGAATAAAAAAGTTGTCCTTGCTTTTGGTTCATTTTAGCAGAATAGCAGAACCTTAGATGATTCTTAAATCTTAGGAGAAACTTAAAAACAAATGAATCTTTGCACAAAGGACACAATATGGATATAATATTAGTCTGATTCGATGCCCCAAATCATTTTCTTTTTGCAATGGGAAGAATTTAGAGCTTCTTGTTTGAGACCAAAATCATACTCTCTGAAGACTGCATATTGCCAACCCCACTATTACTAATTTGGCTCCATCCTAGTACCTGACTTTTAGACAAACTAGAGAGATGTCTAGTTTTAGGTGTTAGATCATGCTTCTCCATCTGTGACTGGTTCCATTTCTGTTGTCCTAATCTCCCTATAACTACCTTGCACCCATCCAGATATTACTTCCAGTCCCCAATCAGATACAAAAGATTGATCACCTAGTTACTGAACTCTGTGATGCCAACAGCTATGCTAGGAATGCAGATATTACCTTTTCCCTCTTTTTTATATCTTTATTTAAACACTGTGATTACAAACATGACTGTAGTGGGGTTTCAGAAAAAAAAAAGAACATTCCCCCTTCACCAGTGCAATATTCTCACCACCAATGTACCCTGTTACCCTCCATCCACACCCCCTACCTGTATTTGAGACAGGCATTATACTTCCCTCACTCATTAACATTGTCATGGTAGTTGTTAGTGCTCTACCTGCACTCACACCTCCTTGAGGTGAGCTTCATATTGTGAGCCATTCCTTCCAGCCCTCATCTCTGGGCATTGTTACAATAATGTTTTTTATTTTTCTAAAACCCATAGATGAGTGAGACTATTGTGTGTGTCTCTCCCTCTGACTTATTTCACTCAGCATTATAGTTTCCATGTCTATCCATGTATAGGAAATTTTCATGACTTCATCTCTCCTACAGCTGCATAATATTCTATTATGTATATGTACGACAGTTTCTTTAGTCATTCACCTGTTGAAGGGCATCTTGGTTTTTCCAGAGTCTGGCTATTGGAAATAGTGCTGCGATGAGTAAAGGTGTTACGAAGGGATTTTTGTATTGCATTTTGTGTTCCTAGGGTATATCCCTAACAGTGGTATAGCTGGATAATATGGGAGCCCAATTTTCAGTTTATAAAAGTAAGAGGCTTACATATAATTTACAGTTGGGAAAATATTGTATCCCCAGATCTAACCAAAAGTTATTATTGAGTTTTAACCAAAATAGTTTTGCCTAACTTCTAGTTTTGGTATAGCCAATGTTTAAGTATTGTACATTTGGGAAATGGATTTCAATCAATAAATCAATAAGTACATCGTTAGTTGATAACAAATTGATTTTTGAAATTACCTCCACTTCTTTGTCCATAGAGTTCTTTTTCTTTATTTTCATAATTTAAATATAAAATGTTTGAACTATCAAGAAAGGATGTTAATATTGCTGCTACTAAAAATTAACTTGAAATTTATAACATATATTATATAAATATATATTTTAACTTATAACTAATAATGCATTCTAATGCAGGGGAAATATTTAGTTATAGAAGTAATTTAAACAAATTCCTGTAAGGGATTAAGCATACTTCAAAAACATCAATAACATCAACAATAATAGTAAAAATAGTTTAGGGTGAGACTAGTTATTTGGATATAAAAGTGGAAAGAATAAAATATTACTTAACATATCCTCATAGACATTGAAATAAGTTTAAGGAGGTGCCTAGAGAGTGAGTCATGTTTGGAAACCATGAGTTAAGTTGAAGAGTAAGGACCTATTAGAAACTTTCAGGAAAATTAAATATCTACATTGAAGAACTTGTGTTATTCAGTGAGTAGGCAATTTGGAATAATTACAGAAATTTCTCCAGGTTCAACCAATAAACATAGTTAGCATAATCAGTAAATGAGAAAGAACTAGTTTGTGGGTCGGGTCAAATAGTGTATAAAATGTCAATTTTATATAATGGCTAGAATTCTTATCATTGACTTTTTGACATAAAATTTAAACTACAGGTATTAATGAATAATAATTTAATAATTTTTGTTCTTGTAATTTGTTTTTTAATTTTTTATTTAAACAACTTTATTACATACATGATTGTGTTTGGGTTTAAGTCATGTAAAGAACACCACCCATCACCAGTGCCACATTCCCATCACCAATGTTCCATATCTCCCTCCTCCCCACACAACCCCCGCCTGTACTCTAGACAGGCTTTCTATTTCCCTCGTACATTCTCATTATTAGGATACGTCACAACGTAGTTATTTCTCTAACTAAACTCATCCCTGTTTGTGGTGAGCTTCATGAGGTGAGCTGTAACTTCCAGCTCTTTTCTCTTTTGTGTCTGAAAGTTATTATTGCAAGAATGTCTTTCATTTTTCTTAAAACCCATAGATGAGTGAGACCATTCTGCGTCTTTCTCTCTCTCTCTGACTTATTTCACTAAGCATAATAGATTCCATGTACATCCATGTATAGGAAAATTTCATGACTTCATCTCATAATATTCAGCTGCATAATATTCCATTGTGTATAAGTACCACAGTTTCTTTAGCCATTCATCTGTTGAAGGGTATCTTAGCTGTTTTTAGAGTTTTGCTATGGAAAATAGTGCTGCAATGTATATAGGTGTAAGGAAGGGATTTTTGTACTGTATTTTTGTGTTCCTAGGGTATATTCCTAGGAGTGGTATAGCTGGTTCATATGAGAGCTTGATTTCCAGTTTTTGGAGGAATCTCCATATTGCTTTCCATAAAGGTTGAACTAGACGGCATTCCCACCAGCAGTGGATAAGAGTTCCTTTCTCTCCACATCCTGTCAACACTGCTTGTTCTCATTCTTTGTGATGTGTACCAATCTCTGGGGTGTGAGGTGGTATCTCATCGTTGTTTTGATTTGAATCACCCTGATGATTAGTGATGTGGAGCATTTTTTCATGTGTCTTTTGCCCATTTGTATTTCTTCTTTGTCAAAGTGTCTGTCCATTTCTTCTCCCCATTTTTTGATGGGATTAGATGTTTTTTTCTTGTAAATTTCTGTCAGTGCCTTGTATATTTTGGAGAATAGCCCCTTGTCTCATGGGTATTGGGTGAATAGTTTCTCCCACTCAGTGGGGGGCTCTTGTATCCTGGGCGCTATTTCTTTTGAGGTACAGAAGCTTCTCAGTTTAATATATTTCCATCTGTTAATCTCTGCTTTTACTTGCTTGGAGAGTGCAGTTTCCTCTTTGAAGATTACTTTAGTCTCAATGTCCTGGAGTGTTTTACTTACGTGATGTTCTATATATCTTATGGTTTCAGGTCTGATATCGAGGTCTTTCATCCATTTGGATTTAATCTTTGTACATGATGTTAGCTGGGGGTCTAAGTTCAATTTTTTGCAAGTGGCTATCCAGTTGTGCCAACACCACTTGTTGAAGAGGCTTTCTTTGCTCCATTTAGGGTTTCTTGCTCCTTTATCAAAAATTAGGTGATTGTATGTCTGGGGAACATTCTCTGAGTATTCAAGCCTATTCCACTGATCTGAGGGCCTGTCCTTATTCCAATACCATGCTGTTTTGACAACTATTGTTTTGTAGTACAGTTTAAAGTTGGGGAAAGTAATTCCACACATATTCTTTTTCCCAATGATTGCTTTAGCTATTCTAGGGTGTTTATTGTTCAAATGAATTTCAAAAGTGCCTGATTCACTTCTTTGAAGAATGTTATGGGTATCTTTAGAGGGATCACATTAAATCTTTACAATGCTTTGGGCAGTATTGCCATTTTAATGATGTTAATCCTGCCAATCCATGAGCAGGGTATGTGTTTCCATTTCCGCGTGTCCTCTCATTTCTTGGAGCAGAATTTTATAGTTTTCTTTGTATAGGTCCTTCACATTTTTAGTCAAGTTGATTCCAAGATATTTGAGATTGTGTGGCACTATTGTGAATGGGGTTGTTTTCTTAATGTCTATTCTTCCTTATTACTATTGGTGTATAGATAGGCCATTCATTTTTGTGTGTTAATTTAGTAGCCTGCCACCTTGCTCTATGAGTCTATTGTTTCTGGAAGCTTTTTTGTAGAGACTTTAGGGTTTTCTAGGTAGAGTATTATGTCATCTGCAAACAGCGAGATGTTGACTTCTTCCTTTTCTATCTGGATTCCCTTGATATCTTTTTCTTCCCTAATCGCTATAGCAAGTACTTCTAGTGCTATGTTGAACAGGAGTGGTGAGAGAGGACAGCCTTGTCTTGTGCCAGAATTTAGAGGAAAGGCTTTTAGTTTTTCTCCATTGAGGACAATATTTTGCTCTGGCTTGTGGTAGATGGCCTTAACTAGATTGAGAAAGGTTCCTTCCATTCCCATCTTGCTGAGAGTTTTGATCAAGAATGGGTGTTGGACCTTATCAAATGCTTTGTCTGCGTCTATTGATATGATCATGTGATTTCTATATTTCTTGTTGTTGACGTTGTATATTATGTTGATAGATTTACTGATGTTAAACCAGCCTTGCATTGCTGGGATGAAACCTACTTGATCGTAGTGGATGATCTTCTTAATGAGGCATTGAATCCTATTTGCCAGGATTTTGTTGAGGATCTTTGCGTCTGTAATCATCAGCGATACTGGACTGTAATTTTCTTTTTTCGTAGCATCTCTGTCTGGTTTAGGTATCAAGGTGATGTTGGCTTCATAAAAGCTATTTGGAAGTGTTCTTGTTTTTTCAATTACATGAAAGAGTCTTGCCAGGATTGGTAGAAGTTCCTCTCGAAAGGTTTGAAAGAATTCATCAGTAGATCCATCTGGGCCTGGACTTTTGTTTTTGGGCAGACATTTGATTACTGTCTTAATTTCCTCAATAGTGATGGTGTGTTTAGATATGCTACATCCTCTTCATTCTACCATGGAAGATTATAAGACTCCAAAAATATATCCATTTCTTCCAGGTTTTTATTTTTAGTGGCATAGAGTTTCGCAAAGTAGTTTCTGATTATTCTTTGGATCCCTACCATATCAGTAGTGATTTTTCCTTTTTTTATTCCTAATACTTGTTATCAAGTTTCTCTCTCTCTTTCTTTGATAGTTTTGCTAGTGGTCTATCAATCTTATTTATTTTTTCAAAGAACCAATTTCTGCTTTCGTTGATCTTTTGAATTGTTTTTCGGGTTTCCACTTTATTGATTTGTGCTCTTAGCTTTGTTATTTCCTTCTGTCTCCCCATTTTTGGGTCCTTTTGTTGAGTACTTTATAATTCTATGAGCTGCGTCATTAAGCTATTCAGGTATACCCCTTCTTTCCTGATGTGTGATTGCTAAGCTATAAATTTTCCTCTCTGTACCACTTTTTCTGGTCCCATAGGTTCTGATAGTTTTAGTCTCCATTGTCATTTGTTTCTAGGAAGGTTTTGATTTCCTCTTTGATTTCATCTTGGACCCAGTGGTTATTCAGTGTTAGGCTGTTTAACTTCCAGGTATTAAAGGTTTTTTTCTTTTGTGTCCCTTTGTAGTTCACATATAATTTCAGTGCCTTGTGGTCAGCAAAGGTAGCCTGAAAATTTTCTATCCTCTTGATATTATGGAGGTATGTTTTATGTGCTAGCATGTAGTCTATCCTGGAGAATATCCCATGTACATTAGAGAAGAATGTGTATCCGGGCATCTGGGGGTGGAGTGTTCTGTATATATCTACTAGGCCTCTTTCTTCCATTTCTCTTTTCAGGTCTAGTATCTTGTTGGGTTTCAGTCTGGTTGACCTGTCAAGTATTGGCAATGCCATGTTGAGGTCTCCCACATTTATTGTGTTGTTATTCATATTATTTTTCAGATTTGTCAACAATTTCATTAAATATTTTGCTGGCCCCTCATTCAGTGCATATATGTTTAGGAGAGTGATTTCTTCCTGCTGTACATATCCCTTGATTAATAGAAAACGTCCATCTTTGTCCCTTACAACTTTCTTCAATATAAAGTTTGCATCATCTGATATTAGTATGGCCACTCCAGCTTTTTTATGGGTGTTGTTTGCTTGGATGATTTTTCTCCAGCGTTTTATTTTGAGTCTATGTTTGTTCTGACTATTCAAGTGTGTTTTTTGTAGGCAGCAGAAGGTTGGATTGAGTTTTTTGATCCATTTAGCCAATCTGTCTCTTAACTGGTGCATTTAGTCCATTGACATTGAGAGAAAGAATTGTCCTGGGCGTTAGTGCCATCTTTATATCGAAGTTTGGTGTGTCTGTTGGTCAGTCTTGTCTTAAAGTAGGCCGTTCAGTTTTTCTTTTAAGAATGGTTTTGAGTCTGTAAAGTTTCTGAGCTGTTGTTTGTCTGTGAAACCATGTATTGTTCCTTCAAACCTGAAAGTGAGTTTTGCTGGGTGCAGTTTATTCTAGGCGAAGCTTTATTTCATTGTGTTTTGTCACTATGTCCCACCACTGCCTTCTGGCCTTGAGTGTTTCCGGTGACAGGTCTGAAGTAAATCTCAAGGATGTTTCCTTGAATATAATTTCTCTTTTTGATCTTGCTGCTTTCAGAATTCTGTCTCTATCTGTGGGATTCGTCATTGTAACTAGGATGTGTCTTGGGGTGTTTTTTCTGGGGTCTCTTTTAGTTGGTACTCTTTGGGCATGCAGGATTTGATTGCATGTATTTTAGCTCTGGTAGTTTCTCTTTAATGATGTTCTTGACCATTGATTCTTCCTGGAGATTTTCTTCCTGGGTCTCTGGGACTCCAGTGATTCTTAAGTTGTTTTTGTTGATCTTATCATAGACTTCTATTTTCATCAGTTCCCATTCTTTGAGTAATTTTTTCATTGTTTGATCATTTGCTTTAAGGCTTTTTTCCAATTTCTTCTGCTGTATGGAATTGTTATTCATCTCATCTTCCAGTGTACTAATTGTATCCTCAGCTGCTGTTAACCTGTGTGAAAGCTCAATCATGTTTTTCTTCAATTCATCTAGTGAGTTTTTCAGACCTGTTATTTGACCTGAAATTTCAGTTTGTTTTCTGATTTCTCTCTTCATATTATCTTGATTCTTATTAGTGTTCTCTTCTATACTTTCTTTGAGTTTTTTGAACATCTTCCATATTGCAACTCTAGACTCCTTATCTGAGAGACTGACTAGTTGGTTGGTCATGTTCAAGTCATCAGAGTTGCCATCATCATTCTCTATGTCTGGCGCTGTCCTGCATGTTTTCCCCATTGTCACACTCGTATTGTGGGTTTTTCTACATGTTGTGGTTGTATTCATTGGCTAAATGATGTGCATGCATGGTCAGGAAGCGAAGCAGAGCGGCCATGCTCCTCTGGCTCCACCCTTTCTGGGCTTTTAAGCTCACCTTCAAGGAAGGCTCCAGGGAAGGTGAGCCATCTACAGATGAGCCACACACATTATGAAATCAGGCCGAAAATGGAGCACAGCACAGAAGACAGGCAGATAGGGGTGCTGGCATCTGAATTCCAGCGGAGTTCAGTGGCTTCCCCTTTCTGGGCGTGTAAGCTCACCTCCAGGGAAGGCTCCAGGGAAGGCGAACCATTCACAGATGAGCCACACACGATGAAATCAGGCCAAAAATGGAGCACAGCACAGAAAATAGGCAGAAAGTGGTGCTGGTATCTGAGTTCCAGCAGAGTTCAGTGGCTTCCCCTTATTGGGCTTGTAAAGTCACCATTTCTTACTCTCTCACTCACTCGCTGGGTAGCTTCAGAATGCAGTTTGTTTGGGTTTCGCTTACCAATGCTCTGAGGAGAGCTTCAAGGATTCAGAAAAGACAGAGAAGCACAGGACAGGGCTCCCTTCATGTCCTCAGTTTCCTCAGAAGAAGCACAGCTGGGTGCAGACTGCGCAGGTGAAGCAATCAGCACTTGACCTGGCTGTCCCACAGTAGGCCATTTCTTAGTCACTCACTCGCTTGCTGGGTAGCTTCAGAATGCTGGTTTTTTGGGGGTTTGCTTCCCAGGGCTCTGAGGAGAGCTTCAAGGATTCAGAAAAGACAGAGAAGCACAGGACAGGGCTCCCTTAAGGTCCTCAATTTCCTCAGAAGAAGCACAGCAGGGCATAGACTCTGCAGGTGAAGCAATCTGCACTTCACCTGGCAGTCCCCACAGTCAGCCATTTCTTACTCACTCACTCACTCATGACTTAATAATTAATAGGTTTGGATTTAAAAATAATAAATGTTTAAGAACAGTTTTTTGTTTCTTTGATTTTTTTGGATATACATACTCAGGGCTAGTTTTAGATTTTACATTCAGAAACATTTGCGGCAGGCTTTGGGAACCATATATGGTGCCATGCATCCAACCCATGGTTGGCCATTTGCAAGATAAGCATCTCCAGTGCAGAAAGAAAATTTTTAAAAAATTGAATGGGGATATTAGAATTATGTTGTGTCTTTAATCTTTAATCAGAAGCAGGAACCAGATAAACACTAGCCTTTATGTGATTTGGTTGGCTCTTCAGTTGACTTGTAATTTAGGGAGTATCCTACTATGGGAAATCGCTGGTTTTGTTTTATTTTGCATAATTCTTTAAAGGGTTTTAAAATTACTTATAGCAAAAAAAAAAAAAAAGAGGTATTGCTGAATTGTATAGCAACTCAATTTTGAGTTTACTGAGAACACTACATACTGTTTTCATTAGGGGTAGGCATTCCCACCATCAGTGGATGAGAGTTCCTTTCTTATCATCTGCGCCAACAGAGATTGTTCTCATTATGTTTGATATGTTTTATTCTCACAGTTGTAAGACAGTGCCTCATTGTTGTCTTGTTTTGGAAGTGTCTGTTCATTTCCTCTACCCATTTTTCGATACAGTTTTTATGTTTTGTGGTATTAATCTTTGTGAGTACTTTGTAATCCTAAATATCAAACCTTTATCTGATTTGTTAAGTGCAGAAAATTTCTTTCATTCAGTTAGCTGTCTTCTAATTATAGACCTTATTTCTTTTGCCATACAAAAACATTTTAGTTTGTTGTAGTTCCATTTAGTCAGATTTGATGCTATATCTCTTGTTATTGGCATCTATCATTGACTCCTTTGAAGTCATTGAGGTCTTTTGAAGTCTTTCAGGTCTTCTTGGAGTGTCTGCCTATCCCCTCACCAAATAACATTCATCCAAAGTGATGTATGCACACCATTATTCATTGCAGCATTCAGAACAAAAGCCAAGACTTGGAATCAACCTAGATGTTCAACATAAGACAAGTGGATAAAAAAGATGTGGTACATATATACAATGGAATACTACATAGCTGTAAGGAATGATGCAATTATGTACTTTGTAAATACATGAATAGAACTGTAAGATATGTTAAATAATGTAAACTAGACAAAGAAGGATAAGCACAGCTTGATATCACTTATATGTAGTATTTAGAATACCTGTATGAAAAAATATAATGGTTCAAATGGGAGTTACTCACCCTTGGCCCCAGAGTATAAAAAGGAGAAAAAAAAGAAACAGAGGAAGAGGAGAAACACAAATAAGAATGGATGAAAGCCAGGGGCTAAGAGGTTTCAGTTGCACTGGTAGTGTTAACAAAGGGCAGAACTAAATACCTAAACCAAAGGCGACAACAATGGAATCAAAAGACTCAAACTTTAACTTTCTAAACTTAAAATAGCACTGTTATACAGGCAGGCTGGAAGTGATCTGGGATGCACTTCAAGATCATAGTTGGAGAAAACTTGACACTGGTGGTAGGATTGGCCCTGATTCATTGTATTCTAAAACCCAACTATGAAGGACTTTTAAATCACAATGATTTCAATAAAATTAAAAAAATACTTCTATCAAAATAGCAAAATGACAAGAAAATAGGAGAAAGAAATGGTATAATGAATTAATGAACTGAACATAAATCAGTTCCACATGTATTTAATTAGCTTGTGCATTGTTAATAATCTTCCACTTCTTGACGGTGCTATTTAAGATACTGCGATTTCATTCTTTTTAAAAATATTTTTATGTTTTATGTTTTTTAAATTAATATCTTTATTAAGCACCATGTTTACAAACATATTTTACTTGGGTTTCAGTCATAAAAATAGAACAACCACCTTCACCAGTGCAACCTTCCCACCACCAATGTCTCCATCTCCCTCCTTTCCCACACCCTGCTGGTATTTGAGATAGGCATTCTATATCTTTAACTCACTACCATTGTCATGATAATTGTCAGTGTAGTTATTTCTCTAACTGAACCCTCCACTTTTTATGGTAAGCTTCATAATGTGGGCTGGTCCTTCAAGCCCTCATCTCTCTTGTCTCTGGGTATTATTGCAATAATATCTTATTTTTCTTAAAACCCATATATGAGTGGACTATTCTATGTCTATCTCTATCCCTCTGACTTATTTTACTCAGCATAGTTTCCATGTTTATCAATGTATAGGAAAATTTCATGACTTCATTTTTCCTGATTGCTGCATAGAATTCCATTGTGAATGTACCGCTGTTTCTTTAGCCATTCATCTGTTGTTGAGCATCTGTTTTTTTTTCCAGAGTTGGCTATTGTAAATAACTCTGAAATTAATATAGTTGTGCAGAAGGCATAATTGTATTGTGTTTTTGTGTTCTTAGGGCATATCCCTAGGAGTGGTCTAGCTGGATCATATGGGAGCTCAATTTCCATTTATTGAGGAATCTACATATTGTTTTCCATAAAGGCTGGACTATATGGCATTCCCACTAGCAGTGCCTGAGAACTCTTTTTCCGCACATCCCTGCCACACTGATTGTTCTTCTTTATAATGTATGCCAGTCTCTGTAGCATGTGATCTGTTTTGATTTGCATCTCCCTTATGATTAGTGATATGGAACAGATGTGTCTTTTGGCCATTTGTAGATTTTTTTTGGTTTTGTGGGCCACACTCGGTGACACTCAGGGGTTACTTCTGGCTATGCGCTCAGAAATCACTCCTGGCTTGGGGGACCTTATGGGACGCTGAGGAATTGAACCGTGGTTTGTCATAGGCTAGCGCTGACAAGGTAGATGCCTTCCTGCTCCAAGCCACAGCTTTGGTCCCTCGTAGATCTTTGAGAAATTGTCTTTTTATTTTTTCATTTTTCTGGGATATATAATTTGTAGTTTAAAGTTCATTTTTTATGCTTTATTGTAGAATACTTCAAGACAGTTGTTTCAATGAGTTTATACAGAATTGTAAAAATGGCAGTCTAGGTAACGAATGAGATAGTGGAGCTAGTGCTCTCTGGTATACTGACAGAGAAGCACATGGAGAAGTGTCTCTTTTTACAGAAATTATCCATAAGACCAAGATTATTTTTATTTAATCAACTATGGATTTATGAAATGGAATTTAAATATTTTCTTCTTTTTTGGCAGTAGAGATTCTAAGTAATTTAAAAAAAAACTACTGTCAAAAATAAAGGTAATGAAATTTTATTATACATTGATGGGCATGGAAACTATTATGCTAAGTGAAATAAGTCAGAGGGAAAGAGATAGATACAGGATAGTCTCACTTATTTATGGGATTTAAGACAAATAAAAGACATTATTATAATAATACCCAGAGACAATAGAGATGAGGGCTGGAAGGACTGGCCCACAATATGAAATTACCTCATAGAGTGGTGAATTTAGTTAGAGAAATAACTACACTAATAACTATCATGACGATAGTAGTGAGTAAGAGAAGTAGTATGCCTGTCTGGAATACAGGCAATGGGTTGGGGAGGAGGGAGATGGTGGTCATTCATTGTGGAAAGGTTGCACTGGTGAAGTGGGATGTTCTTTATTATAACTGAAACCCAACTACAAACATGTTAGTAATCATGGTGCTTAAACAAAAATATTATAAAAAATAAAAATAAAAAATAAAAAATTTATACTCAAACTACTAACTTAGAATATTTGCTTAAATATGGACTTTTTCCTACCTTTAATGGTGACATACATTATGATGTTTCTAAATGATCTTCTTTGTGCCCTGAATACATTTGGTGCCCTGTATACATTTTAGAGCATATATATATATACATATATGTATGGATTATAAAGAGAGAATATATATATTATAATTCAGAAATAATTGCTGTATTTTCCTTGGTGAAAGCAAACTTTTTTTCTCTTGTGTAAGATACGATTCTGAGTAGCAGAGTACATTATATAGATGACTTAGGACAGGTAAAGGACAGTATAAATTGTGGTTGTTTTTTTCTTAACTTTTGACAGTACTTGGGGAAAGCTAGAAAACAATGTATACATTTATAGTATTTGAGTTCTGCATTCCTTAATATGCAGGTATTGTATGGAACTTAGAAACTTGATAAAGTCTTTATTGTTATTTCAGAATTCACAAGTAAGTGACTTGTAATTTGAAATTAGATTCTTTTGTAGCATTTACCTATACTTTGAAGAAAAGCAATTATTTCTGGGCAATCATATGTGATTACTATTTAAACATTGGCACTACTGCCATATTTATCCTTTATAATAGTACCAAAATTAATTTGAAAGCAAAATTAGGCAAAGTTCTATCTTTTTTAACCTTTGTTCATTTGCATACTTAGTTTTTAAGGCAAACCAATCTTGATATTGGTCTGTTAAAATAATATTGCTTCTCTTGTGATACTTTTATCCTAGTTATATCTCAGATTTGTTTTGAAAAGTACATAGTTCACTTAGTATGGAATATATATATATATTGTTTATATTCTTTATTACAATCTCTTGTATTTAAATTCCAAAATGTAATTATTAACTACTGAGAAAAATGCTGAAATAGAGATTTCATGTACCTATATCCCAGTAAAAAAGACTATTGTTATGATAGAAGAAAAATATAACATTTTTGATAAGTAGGTATAGAAATCCAGTCTAATAATTTTTTCATAACTCTAGTATGTATAGTTCTTCATAGTCTATAAATGTTATATCATGTCATATAATTAGTAAAAAAAATCTCATTGATACTCATCTGTATATTATTGCATCTATATTTTGCATTTGCTCATAGAGCAATTGAAAAAGAAATAAATATTTAAGAGTTTATGTAAAAAGTAAAGTAAATACACAGAATAATAAATAATATTTCAAGTTCAAGTTTTTCACTTTGTTATTTAAATGTCAAATATTTAAGATACTTCAGGAAATAGTGAAATACAATTTTTTGTAAAGATATAATAAGAAGAGAAACATTTCATTCATTTTAATAGTACTGAACTAAAATGAGAGGTTTTGGTTTTTTTTTTTTTTTTTTAAGAAATCATCCTGTGGGTTAAGGACCATTTTGTTGTCATAAAAATTCTTTATTTAGCTTTCTCCACAAATAATCTCACAGCAGGAAAAGGGACACTAGTTAGAGTAATTTGAAGGAATAAGTCAACAGAAGGAATAGCTTGGAGCATAGTGTCATCTGGCAGTGAACTTATTTCCTGAATCCTGTGGATCTGGTTAAAACCCAACAGAGATGCCAATATGCTTCTTTTCAGCAAATGCTTCCAGTATCTACACCACTAGACTCACTCAGCCTGGTGTGTGATACACTTTCTGAGCAACCATTCACATTGCTGCATAGAGCCTGCCTTAATCCGACTCACTTATGCAGAGATTTTTCTCATACTTCCGACAATATTTTCTTTCATTTACCATTTTCTGTTGCTTCTGACACATGGTTCATTGTTATTGTTGTTCATTAATAAAAGGAAGGATAGAGGAGTCACTACACACTGTTCTTAGATAAGAGCTTGAATTATTTAAAGATAGACCGAAAAGTTCCCAGGCCAAATTTTTTGACAAGGTTGCTGCAATGTGTGCACCTGGGATACCTATCTCTTCAGAAGGGTGGGAAGAAGAGATATCTCTAGATTTTGAAGAGGCAACAACCGAGGCCCCACGAGCAGGTGATGGTAAGAAACAGAAAGTGAATTTGGGGGATGGAAACTGCACTTCATTGTTTGTTTACAATCAGAAACATCTATATTTAGCTATCTCATTGTGTCTATTTTTTTCTCTCATCATACATGTATATATGTCTATATATATTTGTACATTCCCATTTTGTGTGTAACAAGTGTTGGGCTTATTTTGTTCCATCTTTATAATGAAGTTTCCAGCTTATAACTTTATGTTCTTCCTTTTTATATGAAAATATTATTGAGCTTTAGGGCATGAGTGGCACAGTGACAGGGAGCTTGCCATACACGTAGCTAACCTGGATTCAGTCTCTGGATACTCATACTTCCTCTGACCACTAAAGGTAAAATTCCTGAGCACAAAGCCAGGAGTAACTGCTGAGTATTTCTGAGTGTGATCTCAAAACAAAACAAATTTTGATTTATAATGTAGCTCTAAAATTTGAAAGGCATAATCATATATATATATATATATATATGTTCATTTTTATTGTGAAGTAGTTTAAAAAGCTTTAAAGATTTATAAACTCAATATTTTCTGAACATAAAGGGAAAACAATTATGAATTGCTTAACTGCTCACGAGTTTGTTTTCTAGTCAATGCTTTCCATGCTTAGCTTTCTCCTTTGGCAAAGGATGAGAAATAAATGATTATAAAGAGTCATCATTAATTGAAACGTAAGTCCTCTAAATAAGGTATTTATGCAGCTTTTTCCAGATAAATCTTATAAAAATGACAGAACCCTTCCATAAACAAGGCCTTGAACTATGCCACAAAAAAAACCAAACCAGATCAAATAGATTTGATGTATGTATGTGACACAAGCTTACAATTTGCGACAGATATTAGGCTTTAAATATTCTTTTCCAACAGAAATCTGTCTGCTTAAGTAAATATACATATGTACAAAATGGAAAGTGTGATAGAAAAATTTTATTTTAGAAAAATCTGTTAGTATAAGTTTTTGAGTGGTTGCTAGACATTGAAGGTGTTGTTCCTCCCCTCCCCCCATTATATGAAGACAGTGACCTCACTGAATGACGTTTGGTGTTTTAAATGAGATCTTAGAGTGTGTAATACCCAGAAATGACTGAAATAATGTTTGAGTATATGGTCAATATAGCCCCTTTTAATAATGCATCTGTCATTTAAAAAATTAAAGGCATTATGTAGTTTGTACTGTTTCAGAGACATAACTTGTTAATGGTTTTTCTCTTGCAAAGAATACAACTTGTTAACAATTAACAAATTTCTTCCTATTCAGATATATACTAGGGAACTCAAATTAATATAAACTTATTAATTAACATAATAAAGAAAAAGCGTTACAAATATTTTATAATTTGAAAATAGCCCATAGTAGTAATTGAGAAAAATAAATCAGAGTGTATAAATACAAAAAAGAGAAATATTTGAAACCTCAAGCACAACAATATTAATGGTATGTTAACATAATATTCAGTAATTTTAGCCTACATAAAATCCATAAAATTTTAATTTTAAGAGAAATGAGGAAAATAATTGTTTAATTATCGACTCTTTCCATTAGTTATTTCTACTCTTTCTGGACCAGCATATCTTTAAATCATAGCATTTTATGTTTTCTTCATGTCCATGATATTGAATGATAAACAAATTAAGTGAGCATATGATTCTTTTTCTGTAAACTGTTCTAGAAAATTCTCTGTTTTCAAATATGGGAAATAATGATAGATCCATTCAAGTGTTCTTTTAATATTAATACTGCTTCCCACAGCAACTAATATTCATTTTAATTACTATTAGCAAAACTTTGAGATTATCCATCAAAACAGTTCCAGTGGTTCCTACCTGTTGGAGTGTAGGGAAGATCACATGCATGGGCTTTCAAGTCAGACTGCCAGGTTCAAATTCAACTCTGATACTTACAAACCATATGACAATGACAAGTTAATTAGCTTTTCTGAAGTGTAATGAGCATAAATCTAAAGATGTTGCCGCATCCTCTGAATATGAGATGCATTGAATAAAATTAACCTTGAATTTTACAGTCATTCAATGAATGTTTACTTTCCATTATTTTTTCTCCAGCAATTTAAATATTTTTAACCAAGCTGGGTTAATGCATACTTGTAAGTTTGAATGAAAGGAAAATAATGGAGATTTTAAGTAAAAATGAGATCTTTTATGAGATAATTTTTCTTTTTTATTGTGCAATTTTATTGTCTGAAATTTAAACACTTCAGTAAAAGAACAGTTTTCCAAAAAGTAAATATTCAATATGATATCATTTTAAGAGAGCACAGATGATGATAGCATAAAAAATAGTAAAGGGTAGTATGGTAGAATATATTATAATTCAGTATTTTTTATGTTGTGCAAAACAAAAATTAAATTCGTGAAAGGAACACATAATTTTTAAAGGTTTTGCGAAAATACAGTGCTTTCCCCTAATTAGAAAAATATTTTAGTGTGTTTTGTTTTAATTTTTTTAAATTTTGAATAATCATGACATGCCATTGCATAATTGGAGGAGATAATGATTAGAGATCAATTTAAAGTAATCAGTTTGCAGGAAGCAGATATTTACAATTGCTTTGGTGGTGCTGGCTCACTATAAATTTCTTCCTTACTAGATATTATTTTGACAAGCATATAAAAACAATAAATAGCACAATTCACAATTTCAATAAATGCTAAAAGGTTCTTAATTCTCTTTTTATTGTAATTTGATTATTTTATTTTCTTATGTAAATAGAAGCATGCTGCTGCTTTTCATTTGGGGGGGCACAGCAGGTTTACTACTGACTGATCAAAAATTACTCCTGGCAGGCTTGGGAGATCATATGGGAGTATTGAACCCAGTTTAACTGACTGCTTGTAAGGCAAATACCTACCCACTATTACTCCATTCCGGGTGCTATTACTTTTCAGTAATATTCACTAGTGCATTAAAGAATGTATTATTGTTCATTATTTTTTCTGGAAACTAGTTTGCCACCATAAAAATTAATTTGAAAGAGTAACATCAATTTAAGTCAGTGTATAATTATTGTTGCTGTTCTGTAATGTATGTTGTAGAGTAGATAATAAAAGTATAGAGGAACTAATAAGGGCATCATGATTTCTTGCCACAGTGAGATAAATCTGTTAGACTATGAATTGTGACTCTATAATCACCGGAGAGCTGCATCTTAAAAAATACTGGACTGTGAACCTTCCTTTATCCCATGGCTAAACCAATTTGGATTTGTCCTTTTGCCCCCTGGAAATGAGCCACCATTAGCACTATACTGACCATCTTGGAGCATCATGAAGAATCATTTTTGTCCGTGTTCCCAATAGTCTCAGTGTTCTCCTAATTTATGCTTCCTGATGTCAGTTGTCATTGCACTGTATAAGATCTCAGGGAAACTGCAGAGCAGATTCTATGGTACTTGGGACTTAACAGCAGCATTGCTGATGATTGATAATGGAACCAAATAATTTCAGGTGAGTTTTCTGTGATACGCATACCAGTAGGGTTCACCTGAACTTTATCTATCAACTCAGCCCCTAGATATCTCAGTGAAATGGCACTGGAGAGTAAAGGGAGAAAGTCTTCAGGCATCTGCTTAAAGCTTTTCTCCTGATGTAGCTTTAAAGGACCACAGTATTTCCAGACTCTGCCTTCGGGATGGTAGAATCTTTGGTAAATTGTTTCAGAAAATGGTTAATTATGAACCTAGCAGAGCTTTGATGTTCACTATGATGAGAATCACCTCTCTTTAGACTAGCAGAGTGGTATAGATAAATGCTGTGGTCAATGAGAAACTGTACACTGCAGAGAGCTGCTTTGATGACAGCAGCACTTATGGCCTTGCTTAGTGTCACTGTTGTATAATGTTGGACTCCGCAGGAGCATTTTTTCCCCTTTCCATTTTGACTTAAAGACTGCAGGGAATTTTATTAAAATTTTTTTTTGCCTTTTGGCGGATTTTTATTATGCTATGGATTTGCCACCAATGCTAGCTAGATTTGAGTGATTTGATGCCAGCAGCTTTTATATTTAACTACTCCGATGCTACTATTATGTTTGCTGAGTTTCTGCAGTTTCTTCTCTGTACGTTGTACTCAAGAACAGGTAAACCAAGCTTTACTATTGCTGTTAAGGATAAATGTAAAAGATTAATTAAATATGTTGTTCAATTTTTCAAGAGTAAGATATTAATATGCTTTATTTATATTCTTCCTACATGTTTGCATTGAACATAAATTATAAAAAATATTTTAGTGCAGTAGTGTTCAAGTTGCTTTTATGAACCTATATTATATTTTAAATAAATATATGAAATATACATTAAGTAGCCTATAGCATTATTTAACTTTTAATGATGTGATTAATTTCCATTTAATTCATGAACTGTGTATTTTCCTTCTCTGTCAAAAGGCAATTGTTTTTGCTATTTACTGAAATTTGTTAAAATTAGAAGGTTTAAAATCAGTAAGATAGCTGTTTTGATACAGGCTGTTTTGAAGTGTATTGACAGGCTACTGGGACCTGGTCCCCCCCCCCCCCCTGCAGTGTTATGTTTTAGAGTGATTTTTGAGAATGCTTGTTTTTCTGGTGTGAGACATCAAGCTATGAACTAAAGGGAACACTGTTCAGATAAGATAGATAAGAAAGCTTAGACAGAAAGAAATGTAGGCTTTTGGCACTGAGATTTGAGTTTGTGACCTTGGGGGCTGGGAGGGGAGAGTAATGAGAGAAATGGAAATGGTTCCATTTCGTCAGATTTTTTGTTTTTCTTTAAGAAGACTGTACCTCTATTCTCAATCAGATTGACAACGTTTTTCAGTTACTCACGATTATCTGATAGTGCTATATACATGGAAAAATGAAACTTGTAAAGTTTAAGAGGTATACAACTATCTTAATAAAGTAGGGAAGCAAAGTTCTTTTTGAATATTCCTCCCTTTGTAGTGATTTTACCAGTTGACCATGTTGAAAGGGAAATGATGGTCCTTTTAAATTAAAGTGAAAAGTTTCTTGCTTCCTTTTTATTTTACCAAGTAGGCATTGAGCAAATTGAAGGTGTCCTGAGGGTCCCACCTGCTATTAGACTGGAGTCCTAAGCAGGGGCCAATGTATCACATGTAATGCTGCATCCCAAGAAGGTACTTGGATGCATGAAAAGAGCAACTGAGGTTTTTGAAAGCCTGCCAAGGATATGAGCTCTCATTCCTGCACTCTCACTGCATCTCAGGGACAGCACGATCTGTTGAGGGTAGCTGAGGAAAGCTGCCTGTTTTCAGCAAGTGACTTTCAAGAGTCCCGCTCTGCAGAGGACAGCTTGAATTCCAAAAGATCAGAGTCAACTGAATAGAAGTAGCCAGCTACCTCTTACTTGTGAAAAGTATGAATCAGATTGCTGCCTGTCAAAAGCTATTTAACATTCATGAGTTGGGGTTAATTAAATATGTTTCTTCAGAGGAATTTAATAATTTTATTATGATTTGAGCTTGAAGTTGCTGCTTACAAAGTAGCTAGTGCTTTTAAGTCAGTAAAGGTCATGCATCTTGTGTTTTTGGTCATACTTATTGGGTCTTCTTAATAATAAACACCAACAATATACTTAGAAGACAGAGGCTATAGTAGTTCATGTTCCCACACATAAGCATAGCTGTCACTGGTTTCATTACTTGGCTCTAAGGAACTTATCTGTTTGATTTATTGTCTCTAGAGACAAATGTATGTGGGGAGTTGTTTCCATAGTAAAGTAGTTGTCCATTGTAATGAGGATTGTTTGCTAAACTGTTCCAACTATCTGATTTTGTATATATCTGATGTTTGTATGGTCCTAGTAGGTATTAGTATAAGGTTAGAAAGCTATTTATTTATTTATTTTATTTATTTTTGGTTTTTGGGTCACAGGGGTTTACTTCTGGCTTTATGCTCAGAAATCATTCCTGGCAGCTTCAGGGGACCATATGGGATGCTTGGATTTGAACCACCGTTCTTCTGCATGCAAAGCAAATGCCCTACCTCCACACTATCTCTCAGGCCCCTAGAAAGCTATTTTATTCGAGATTGTCTCCTTTTGAACTATTAACTATAAATGTTGTTCAGATGAATCTGCTAGAGAGATAATGGAAGTCATGAATTGATATCAGTGGAGAATAAGCCTGTTATCTTTTCTTCTACAGGATAACATAAACACAACTATTATAGCTTTCAGTTTTCACAAATTTTAAAAGGCTAGATAAAGAAGTAACATATCTTTACCAAAATAGATAAATAATTAGAATAATTTGTAACTTGTTTTATCATAATATCATTATTCAAGAAGTTTTACAATACCTACGATCATGTCTCTATACTATAATCTAGTCTATACTATTATCTACTGTTTAGATTTTTGTGCAGTTCAGAGTCAGTGATAGAATAGTTGATAGCAAGCTAATCCTGCTTCAATCCAGGTCCCCTAAACTCACCAGGAGTGATCCCTGAGTACAGAGCCAGGAGTAAATTTTGAGCACTGCTAGGTGTGGCCCACCAGATTTAAAAAGAATAAATTTTATGCAGTAAAGTTTTAAGGAGGCTACTTTTCTTTCAGAAATAAATTGCCAAAATGCCATAAAAACTTGGTCAATTTTTGGCAGAAATGCACAAGTTAACCAGCTGATTAATTTAGATCATTTATTTCAATGATTTACACAAATGTTTTATCATGATAACACATTATTTTGACAATGTATTAACATTGAACAGATTTCAAAGCTGATTTAAGAAAAGTAGTCTATTGAGTTGTAGGTAATGGTGAGTTCTAGCAAGCATCTTTTCAATAGTGTACTGTATTTCATAATACTAATTCTTTTAAGAGTTTTATGACATGAAAGAATTACACATTTAAGCAATTTTTAATCCTAGGAAATGCATTTATTCTTGAATGTTGACAATTTTTAAGCAAGTTTTATTTGGAATCATTTTCTTACTTTGAAGTTTTGTTTCAAAATTATATTTTTGAATAGATTGCTCTACTTCTATGAACATTGTTATTTAATTATTTTCCTTTTTTGCAATTTCTTTAAAATTTCTTAAGGCACTGTTTAAGGAACAGGCATTAGCATATCTTTATTAAATTTATCATGCCTATTGATATTAAAATTTAAAAATATTATTCATTGTAATCTTGATAACTCACAAAAGTGCCTCAACCATCTAAATTTAATCATAAACTTAATTTTCTCTAGTCTTATTCCTTAGCATAAGGAATAAGAAGGGGTTTTAGTGGCCAGAAAAAATGTCACACATATTCAGTGGTACCTGGCCTGCTTGGTCAAGGATCTGAATTTGATATCTAGTACTGCTTGGGTGACTCTCTGGATTGCCTTCATCACCCCCAGCACTGCAGGACAGAGCTACTGAACTCTCCAGTCCATTTGGTCTAGTTTCAAGTTGTGACCTTAACATCCACTGAACACTGCTTGGGAGCATTACCTAAATAATAGGAACTTTTTGGGGCCGGGTGGTGGCGCTGGAGGTAAGGTGCCTGCCTTGCCTGCGCTAGCCTAGGACGGACCGCGGTTCAATCCCCCGGCATCCCATATGGTCCCCCAAGAAGCCAGGAGCAACTTCTGAGTGCATAGCCAGGAGTAACCCCTGAGCATCACAGGGTGTGGCCCAGAAACCAAAATAATAATAATAATAATAATAATAGGAACTTTTAATGAAGAGTACATGACTGGGGCTGTGAGGAATTACCAGGGCTGAGTGGATAATTGAAGAGGCTGAGTGTAATATAACAAGTTGTAACATAACATAACATAACATACATAGCATAACATAACATAACAAATATAAGCGTACATAACAAGTGTAACATAATATAACAACATCAAAGGTCCAGTCTTAGTCACCCCTTCAATAAGATTCTCAACCATTTGTTCCTAATGGACAGAGAGATCATTGACCCTTTGCAGAGGTCCTCAAACTTTTTAAACAGGGGACCAGTTCACTGTCCCTCAAACCATTGGAGGATCTAACTATAGTAAAAACAAAACTTATGAACGAATTCTTATGCACACTGCATATATCTTATTTTGCAATGGAGAAACAAAACAGATATGTGGCCCATGGGCCATAGTTTGAGGACCACTCCTTTAAAGAAATAAGGGAAGAAACATGCTGTTCACAGAAAACTTCCTATACACAAAGTTTTATAAACAATTTGAAAGAATATATTATTCCTCATGTCTTTATAAATATAGATTGTTTAAAGAAGGACTATATAATTAAAATTATGAATCTTGTTGCCTTAAAGATTAAAATTCAAAGTATTTGGTGATAGAAAAGTCCTGATTACATAAAGGAAACCTGTTTCTATTTTTGGATAGTAAGTAAATAACAAATTTGGCTTCAAAATGCTTTTGTTTTAAAAATAAACCACCGTTTATTAGTTTATTAGTGCATAGCATAGTAAAATTTTTTCACTCCAATATTAACTGTACAAAATATAAATGGGTATTAGGTATGGCTGAACAAAATAAATATCAAATAAAAATTATTTTATATTTTCAGTGAGATAAATAGGGGACTGTACTGTATTTATGTGAACTAGCATTTTTCATTTGCAAGATTTTCTAGGACTTGTTCCTGTTCATAATGCCTTGACAGAAACTGCATTTTGTTTGACAGTAGAATTCTTTGAACACTTGGATAGTGATTCTCTGACCAAGGTTAGTCTTACTCTATACCAGATATTTAATTATATAGAGCATTAGGTAAGATTTGTTTGAATCTATGATACTGATTGTAATAAGAGCTATTCATTTGAGAACATAAAAGTGTGGAAAACTGTCATAGTATTATAAAAGCTCTCTAAATATCTACTTAATCTGGGAGTATTGGTGAGAAACATAGTATGTAATGAGAAGGATCTAGATTTGGAATTTTTGCTTAATATCGTATCTTTTATATTAGCCCTATAAACTGTTTGAATACGCTATCAGTATTCTCCACTTCTGTTCTGTCTGGTTTTATAAACCAATAGAAGTGGGTATAATTTTGATGCATGTGAACTAACTGGGTATTTTTAATTCAAATTATGATTCAATGATAATTTTATTAAACAAAATTGTATGTCCAAAGATCAGGACATGAAGTGATGGATTAAGCATATATGTGTGTTTGTATGCGTGCATGATATTTTTGTGACCAAATCTATTAGTATGTAAGTTTCTAAAACAAATAGACCTGTAGAAATCTTAGTAATAGGTGAAATTATAAATGCCATCAAGAAAATCTCAGTATTTGTATTTATTTTCAACAGTACAAATTGAAAAACTGCTAGGCTAGTGTCAATTCTTTCTCTTGAAAAGTGAATATACTTAATCACCAGATATTATTATAATGACCAGTGATTTTACATTATTGTTTCTAAATTTGACATTGATTTTAAAATATGCTATTGACTAGATTAATTTTAAATTTGATATAAGACTATATTTTAACATGAAGCATATATAATATAAATATATATTTTGGTAAACATAAAATTAAGTATTTTAAGTATTGATAGTATTGACATTATTGCTAATTGTCAGTTCTTGGAAATTGAATTCATTTACTCAGATCATTCTTACTTGTTTATTAATATGTTATTGTATATATTGTTAGAATTATTTAGTGAATCTTAAATGTGCGTATATATGTTGAGGAATATACTTAAAGATATTTTATATTCATGAGCAAATCACTGTTATCTTTTTTATTTATTTTTAATTTTAATCATCACGAGATAGTTAAACAGTTTTTGATAGATGAATTTCAGTCATACAGTGTTCCATTACTTAACCCTTCACTCATTTCCCCAGTATATCTTTCATCACCCTCCCCCATTCTCAGCCTGCTCCTTGGCAGTCACTAGTCTCTCTCTCTATCTCTCTCTCTCTCCTCTCTCCTCTCTCCACCCCATTCTCATTCTTTTGGACACTGTGGTTTGTAATGTATAGTGAAGGAGTATCATGCATATCACTCTACGTCAGGGGTCTCAAATTCGCGACCCGCGGGCCTTTTGCGGTCCTCCGTACAACATTTTGTGGCCCGCGGCCGGCCTTCAAATATCGCAGTATTCGCGATTATTCACTTACCAAATAATCTCAATAAAAATCGCATTAGTAAGAAAAAAATCACATTAAACATTCGTATACCTGGAGCAGTTCTGTTCGGGGTATGCATATGTTTAATGCGATTTTTTGCGATTTTTTTTTACTAATACGATTTTTTATTGCGAATATTCGGTAAGCAAAATCCTTATGAGTTCCTACTTCACCCCGACTTTGCCTTCTGCAGAGTTCCCTAGAATGCATAATATTTGCAAGATGATTTCTATTGCTACTGCTTATTTATATTATTTTAAGTCAAATGCTTCCCATAAGAATCACATATCCTACAACATTTTTACACTGGAAAGACTAAAATATATTTCCTCCTATTTTAAGTTTATGCTACATAGTATTTTTGTTATCTAATTAATATTATTTAATATAGGGCTGGAGAGAAAGTATGGAAGTAGGGCCTTTGCCTTGCAGGCAGAGGACTGTGGTTCGAATCCTGGCATCCTATATGGTCGCGCGCCTGCCAGTAGCGATTTCTGAGCATGGAGCCAGGAGGGATCCCTGAGCGCCCCCGGGTGTGACCCCAAAACAAAAACACACAAAAAATAGATTATTTAATATAAAAAAGGGGGCCAGAGTGATGGTGCAGCTGTAGGGCATTTGCCTTGCACACATCAACCTAGGACTGACCACAGTTTGATCCCCCGGTGTGCCATATAATCCCCCAAGCCAGAAGCGATTTCTGAGCGCATAGCCAGGAGTAACCCCTGAGGGTCACCAGGTGTGTCCCAAAAAGAAAAAAAATATTATTAATGTAATTTGAGGGACTATACCTAGCAATGCTCGGGAGTTATTTCTGGCTCTGCACTGAGGAATTATTCTTGGCAGTCTCATGAGACCATATGGGATGCCAGGTATTGAACCTGGATAAGCCACATGCAAATCAAGCATCATACCTGCTGTACTACCCTCCAGCCCCCACTCTAATGAATATTTTCTTAACAATAGTTAACATTTGTTCATTATTGTAATTAAACACAAGATTTAGTAGTAGTGAATACAGGTAGACTCAACCAGTTTGTTTCATTGTTTATTGTTCATTGTTTATGTATTATTTTATTTATAGTTTACTGTACTCCTTATGAATTAATTAATGTCAATGCTCTCTGTATAAATATCTATTTGATTTTTCATATATTAATGATTATAGCAGTTTTATTTGTAACAACAATAATTAAAAAACAATGCATGTATAAAGGAGTGGATAAACAATACATAATGTGTAAAATATGATAAATACACAGGAACAGCAAAGAAAAGTATAAGCTATTAACATAACCACATGTAAAAGTTTCAAAATAATTATGTGGTCTCACAGCACCAACAAGGGCTTACTCCTGCAAACAAAGCCAGGAATAGCCAATGAACATCACTTGGTGTGGCTCCCTCCCTTCCCTCAATTTATTTATTTGTTTTATAATCTGTTTCTTCACTAATCCTGTGGAAATACCAGAGAAAACTATCTTAATATTATTATAGAAAATTTATGAGTGAAGGCCTACTTAGAGTTTTGAAAATATAAAGGCTCTATTTTCCAGTTTGTGATCTTCTTTTTGCATATGAGAAGCCTTTTGCATTCACTTTTTCTTTCTATGACAGATTATTATATAGTACATAGCGATTGCTGTTTACTGTTATAGATTCCATTTTAGTGGAGTTCTTTTATTCTGTTAGAGATTTTTAGAAGTATACAGTTGTACATCTAATTTTTAAATAAAAACAGTTAAATTCATTCATGTATAATTTAATTATATTTTTATTCTAAAATTTCCTGTAACACTAAAATGACTTAAAGTGGCTGCCAAAATATAAAAGCATATTCATGTGAAATATTTCAAAGGTGTAGAAAATTTAAGTGGGAAATAAGGGTAGAAAAATATCTTCAAATATAATCACAAGCAATATAATATAGCACAGGTATATGGATCACTTACATAATTATTATACTTTAGTATATAAAAATAAGCCCTACATTTAATACTTACACTAGTATTTTTGTGATACTGCTATTAGAGCAAAGGTTCATTGTCAGCCACAGTGGAAATTGCCTTGATCCTGAGTGGAATCATGACCCCTGTGCACTGCGTTGTGAAAGGTGTCCACCTGGAAGAAACTCAGAGCAGAGGGGGGATGTGATCGCAGAGTGTCATCCAGGCACATGCTTGTATGAGGACTTGGGTCAGTTAAATTTAGACTTGGGTCAGTTAGATTTGAGAATATCTATGTAGGTTTACTGCTTTTCTCTTACAAAGCCCTCTGATATTATTGGGGGTTTTGTTTGTTTGTTTTTTGTTTTTGGGCCACACCCAGTAACTCTCAGAAATCGCTCCTGGCTTGGGGGACCATATGGGATACTGACACTAGAACCCAGGTTCATCCTGGGTCAGCCTCCTGCATGGCAAACATCCTACTGCAGTGCTATCGCTCGGGTCCCTGATATTATTGTTTTAATGGTAAGAATTATCAAAGGACAAGGTATTCCCAAATATGTCCTTTATAGAATATACATAGAGGATAGGTAAGTGAAGATAGATAATTGCAATTAGGCAGTTCTGGAGCAATATTTGTAAGCATGTAATTTTATGTAACAAACTGGGTATGTGACAGTCCTACATCCCTTGGTGGGTAGGAGATTGTTGTGTTCTCAAGAGAGCTCTTGTGTGCAAGCCCAAATAGGATTGAACCTGAGTCATTCTCATACAAGGCAAGCACCCTACGTGCTGTACTATCTCTCTGGCTCCCTGTTTTTATTTTTAGTAACATTTTTGTTATGAAAAAAATTCATGTAAGATGAAGGGTTTTTGGGGGAGGTAGGTTAATTATAAGAACTTCACATGTGGTGTTTAGAACTGTCCTAATGATTCCAGTGATTATCAAAATCACTGGGCAATGCTGTCTGGCTATGTGGAATGGGAGCCAATATGGTCATCCAGTGGTACTTAGGAGCCTCCAGACCTGTACTCAGAAATGCCCAGGGATCATGTAGTACTAGGGACTGAATCCAAATTGGGCCCATAAAAGGTCTGAGCTTTAATAATTAATATACTGATTATCTCTGTCACCTAAAATAAAGTTTATTATGTAGATCTGAAATTTTAAAAATCTCTCTATATCATAAGAAGTATTTAAACACATGGATTCATATAACCAAGTCACCAGCACCATTTTAATAACATTTACTAATAGAAAAAGTGACATATTTGATCTTATTTTATTTGAAACCTTGTCATGACTAATTAACAGAATCCAATATTTTAAAGTGGTAGATAAGAATTTCTTGAGTCAGTAAGACTCAAACATAAATTTATTTAATGTATAATAAGAAGTGAATGTGATTTCTCATTTGTGAACTATTACTTATTTTGCCTCCATTTCCTTTTGTCTTCTCTCAGATTTTTTTCCACCCTATTGAGCTGGAATATAATTTGAAAGAACATTTCTTTATACAGCTCCACCACTTTTGCACTGCGACAGAAATTTAGACTATGACCTTGCAGTGTTTTGCAACCTACTTTACTGTGGCTGTAATTCTGAAGGGTTATGAATATGGATACTTAGCAATTTTTACCATAAAAAAGTGGAAAAATAAAACTTTCTCTAAATTTATATAATTTATGGTTTTCCATATGCCAGTGAAGGAATTCACACATTTAAAAGAAATGTAATATTCATTCACATGACTAATTTATTAAGAAAATGAAACAAAAAATTAAAGGAGAAAAATTATTTAAAATACCTTGCTTTTAAGTAGAGTTGGTTAACAAACAAAAGTTTTTACTGAATTTATTTTCTCCTCTTGTACATCTTAATAAGACATTTAAAATGATAAGCAGTGTCTGTCTTTCATAAGTATTCTATTTTATTCCATTCACCCTTAAATTAATCTTTGTTATTATTTATGATTCTTATATTTATATCACAATAGCTAGCATAGTGTGTGCTTTATTTTCACTTTCCGTCTCTTTGGGCAATAGAGGCTGGTGGAAAAAATGACTTTCTGAATTATTATTGCCTGTTAATATTGACTTTCAAGTATTAGCTAGGCATGAGATCTGGATAAAGAGAACCAAGTTTTCTCTACAATAAGTATTTGCATCTAGAGTGATTTCTTGTAATGTCTCTGCTGTTAACTTCACCAGCATTGTAAGTTCTTAAGCCTATGCTAAACATCCAGTCCCCTAACAATGAAGACAAATAAACACAATTTTTTCCACAGGGTTCCTTGGCTGGTTATTCTGAGGCTTTGCACGTGACAACCTGTTCTCCCACGTGAATGGAATACTCAGTGTCAATGTGGAAGCCTGGTCAGTTGGAAAGTTGCAGTGAAATATTCCCATCTTATGTACAACACTTCCCAAACTCTCATATTTGAGGAATCCTTGTATTGGAGAAAATAAAAAAGTTTCCCCAAGACTGTTAATTTTGTGGGGATTTTTCCAGGGCACTCAATCTACTTTTCTCTACTTAAATTCTGGGGATGAAGTCCCAATGATTAGAACTCATATAATTGATTCCGTCATCATATATGTTAATTTTTTGTCCTATTACCAATGGCCATAGGGATTTTTCTTTAGATATTTTTTACTGTTACATACATATAATATAGTGTGATTTGTATTTCTTGAAGACCATATACATATTTTACTGTTCTAAGGAACAATTGTGTATGTGTCTAGTGTGTGTATGTGTATGTTTAAATTTCAGAGAAATTAAAAGTGTTAGTGTTGTAGGTTTAGTTCAAAAGGAAAGGAAAAGATAAGAATTTATTCAAATATCTTGGTGTTTGGATGCATTTCCAAACACCACATTGTCCTCAAATATAAATTCATGCAGCTTTCAAAACTCAGAAAATGAATGATGTCTAAAGTTAACACTCTTCAGTAGCTTTTTGATCAATGTTGCTTTATCTAACTAAAATTAAGTTACAACACAGTTTTGTGATGTTTCCAAGTAGACCCTATTATAATTTTAAAACTATTGGTATCAATAGTCCAATCATGCTATTTTTTATTTTATTTTCAGAAAAATAATAGGGAGACAAATTCCAGGTAATTTGGGCAGTCTTTAATCTGTTAGAAAATAAATATCAAAATTAATTTACAAGTGATGTTTTTGTCAAATTATTTGGTGAATGGGGATTCCCAATATGTATTCAGGTACCCTTGGTTATCACTGTCAGCAACGGCCACTTCCACTAGGCTGAAGGTTTTGTGCCAGAATTTGAGGATGTAGTATAGCCACCTCATCAATGTTTGAAGGAATATTTTAAGGGCTAAAACTGTCTTTCAAAGCAGGTGTCTGCCATATGCAAGGCATATGCCTAAACCTAGGTACTACTGTTTCTCTGACTTTTATTTTATGTTATTTTACAATCACAATACAAACTGATTTCAAGAAACATTTTTCAGATATAGCTTGTTATTTGATAAAAAAGGATCATCAAAGAATAAAACTCTATTACTTCTTTTGTAATATTAAATAATAAAGTCACATATGCTTAGACACTGATGTATATTATTCTTACAGAAATATGCATAAGAACAAATGACAGTATACTCAAAAAAGGAAACATCATACAACTTTATCAGGATCCTTCTCAGTCCAAATTTTGCTATGAGATAATGTTTGTATATCTTATTGTACAGAAGGCATGACAATAAAACAAATCATTTCCTAAATCACCCAGGAACCATCTGGATTTTAAAAATTGGAAAGAAAATATTTTTCCAAAGGAAAACAGTTTTATAAATATAGAGATATATTATCAAGATATTATACATAACATAGCTAAGTTAGAAATAGGATCTAAGTTCTCCACCTTCAAATTCACTCCTTTATTCTTTGTATGGTACCTAGTTTATATTTTTAGAAGAAACCGCACAATTGTACATATCAGATAAGATATAATACAGATGATATATAAAGTGAGTTTTTCTGATAACGCAATAATTTTTATTTGTTTTTAGTTTTTTTGGGTTTTTTATTTTTTTTGCTTCTGGGGCTCACCCAGTGACACTCAGGGTTTACTCCTGGCTATGCACTCAGAAATCACTCCTAGCTTGGGAGACCATATGGGACGCCAGGCAATTGAACCTCAGTCTGTCCTAGGTTAGTGTGTACAAGGCAAATGCCCTATCGCTTGCACCACTGCTCTGGCCCCTGATAATTATATTATGAAGATTGAAAGTGTCCTTTTTCCTTAATTTTTCCAACTATTAGAATTGGCAGAAATATTTTTGTATTATGATTGGAATTACTATTTAGTAATGTATTTTATACTTTAATAACAACTTGCATTTCTGTATGCTTTATAATTTTTCTTTTCTTTCTTTCTTTTTTTTTTTTTGGTTTTTAGAGCCACACCCATTTGATGCTCAGGGGTTACTCCTGGCTAAGCACTCAGAAATTTCCCCTGGCTTGGGGGGACCATATGGGATGCCGGGGGATCAAACCGTGGTCCTTCCTTGGCTAGCACTTGCAAGGCAGACACCTTACCTCTAATGCCACCTCACCGGCCCCGCTTTATAATTTTTTTGTTTCTCACATTAATCTTAAAAGATCACAGTTCCATGTATTGTAGAATTGTGTCGTGTAAGTGTTGTCATTCTAAAAGTTATCTCATATTCAGCAAGCAGTAAATATAATCATAAATGTACCAGCTTTATCAAATATGTTAATGAGATCATCCTTTCTTATGCCTTAAAGTTCTGAAACACAGATAAATATCTCAAGCAACCAGACAAATATTTAATCTCTCATATTAACTGTAGAGGTTCTACTGAGCATTAGTAACTTATGAGTTCATCCCTTTTTGATACCTCAATAGGTGAATAAATAGTAGCTAGTGTAAAGCTTACTATATATCAGAGACATAGTGGTATTATATTTCTGTGATATAACCCCACACATTTTAATCAAGGGAGGATTGTAAAATTTAAATTTATAAACTAGATTTAGAGAACATCTGTTGCAAGCCAGCCCCTGAAGAGGTTGAGTGATGGAGGGATGGAGGATGAGGTCTTTCCCTTCCAGCTTGGAGCACGCATCTGCCACCCTGTCTAGCTGATGGTTCTGAGGTGAAATGGTGGGTAAACAGCTCGCAGTGAGGCTTGTGGAAATATTAGCTTTATTCGGTGGACAAGACTGAAGTCCAAAGACTCAGCATAAGTTCCAGCCAAAAGACTCTCGCCTTCCACAGACTCTTGTTTATATCCCCCAGAATCAGGTACCACCCAATGGTGGGATCAGATACCACCCAATGGTGGAAGCAGAATCAGGTACCACCCTAGGGTGGGGGCAGAATGCCAAGTCACACCTTAGGGTAGGGCACAATCAGGGTAGGCTCAGTAACATAATAATCCCCTAAAATATTTACATACACAACAATTCCCCTGTTTTTTTTTAGTAAACAAACAATATTGTCTACAATTATTAAAGGAAAAACTAGTCAATAAAATCAGCTGTTTGCATAAGAGCATCAAAAGAAACTGTAAAGAAAAACTTCTAACCTAAACACAGGGTGTCCCACCCTTAATATAAATGAATGATAATAAGCTTTTGCAATCCTGACACTGCCTTTAGCCAAAGGTGGGTAATATTTCCATAGCAACAATGTAATAAAGTGAAAATTAACATACTAGCCTTTTTCAAAAATATAACATTTCTGCAAAATATACCATACACCTGTAACTTAAAATCGTTTCAATGCTTTCTAGCAAGCACTATTCTGGAACTTCTTTTTGTTCCTATACCTTTAAACTATTTTTGGGAACTTTTTGTTCCTATTATCCTTCCCTACACACCAGCACAAAAGCATAAATACAGAACATACATTTTGAAAACAGACTAATACATTAAAATACACAGTAAAACATTTTGCAATTGAAAATATTAACTATGGAAAACAATAAAACATTTAAATTGGCAAGAACCTGACTTAATCAAGAGATACACCTGAATCAAAGTTAAATGCGGCAGTCTTTAAATTAGATTGTTCATTTGGGCTTTACTGTTATTTCTCCCCTTTTTTAACTAATTTTTTTACACCACTAACTAAAACGTATCCCATCACCAACTATGTGTAAAATATGTGGCTACCCACTTATTCCCTTCACCTAAAAACCAAAAGTCCAGATGCTGGTTTGTCCCATGCTGATTTCACCACGTGGCTTCTTTAAACTTTCTGCAGGCCAGTTCGCTTGCGCCATTTCACCTTTGTGATCTGGAGGGTGGATTCCAGGCTTGCCGCTTTTCTGGAGCAGAGCCAAGCAGAGCCGAGCCACAGGTGTTGCCGCTCCTGGGCTGATTAGGAGTTTTTCGCTGCTTCTTTGCTGCAGGATGGGCAATGTTGGCTGATCACCGCTTCCTTTTCTCCCCTCCCGGCACTTTGGAAGCAGGTTCCGCTGCCACAGCCGCTGCAGCTTCTCGGCCACAGCTTCACAGGGCGCTTTCAAATCAAAGTGATTTAAACTAAAAGTCCAGTCCGAAATTTCCAAATTCAAGCCAAAAGTCATACAGAGGAGTCAGTCCATTTAGGGAAGATTTTTCTTCCTGGTACTTTTCCAACCAAAGCCTTTTATCAGTCTTTGAGGAGGCTGAGGTTTTTGTTTATTGTAACAAAGTTTAAGTCCTGGGCCTGGGTCTGGGATGGGGGTGATACAAACTTCCACCTCCCATGTTTTAGTTGCCCTTCTTCCCCCAGAACGGGTTTCGGCCATATTTGAAAATGGCTTCACATGGTAGCCCAAGGTTTTGGGCTGACTGCAACTGAAAAAAGCCAACATCAAACTCAGAAGCAGGAATCTCACCATGATTGCTGTTCTCTTGGGTCCAGAGTTCAGATCCATGTTCAGGGCGCCATTATGTTGCAGTCAGCCCCTGAAGAGGTTGACTGATGGAGGGATGGAGGATGAGGTCTTTCCCCTTCAGCTCGGAGTACGCATCTGCCACCCTGTCCAGCCGATGGTTCTGAGGTGAAAGGGTGGATAAACAGCTCGCAGACAGTCAGGCTTGTGGAAATATTAGCTTTATTCAGTGGGCAAGACTGAAGTCCAAAGACTCAGCATAAGTTCCAGCCAAAAGACTCTCGCCTTCCACAGACTCTTGTTTTTATCCCCCAGAATCAGGTACCACCCAATGGTGGGATCAGATACCACCCAATGGTGGAAGCAAAATCAGGTACCACCCTAGGGTGGGGGCAGAATGCCAAGTCACACCTTAGGGTAGGGCACAATCACCGATCAGGGTAGGGTCATAACATAATAATCCCCTAAAATATTTACATACACAATAAACATCCACTCCAGTGACTCATAATGACTAGGGTTTTATATAATTTTTCCAATGTATGACACTTGATTGAGGGAAGGAAGACAATTTCAAAACCATAAACTACAATACATGTTAGTATTTAGAATTACTTAAGATGATCTTAGTGAAGAACAATGGCTTAAAGATCACTCTAAACCTGCTTTTGACTCAAAGATACAAATAGCTTTCACTTAAGTATACATTATTTGCCAACAAATAGTAGAGTGCACTAGTATGCATTTTGAATGAAACCTGTAAAATATTTAAGGACTAGTGTCTTCATTTGGAAGAAACTTGACAGTAACTCACTTCAGCATTCAGTGTTTCTTTATCAAATCTAATACCACTCCAATTACATAAAATTTTAAAATTTTATGTTTCATTGTTCTTTTAAAACAACAGACTAAACAGACTAAACAACAGATCTTATTAAATGATGTATGTTCTTATACCTGACTACTAAATTTAGGTGAAATTAAGCTTTATCTAATAGCAAATTTTCACTGATTTATTCCAAATTTAGTTCTAATATATTATATATATAATTTAGAGTTTAATATAGAGATTGTTGTCATCTGTTAGCATAGAAATATTTAAAAGAGATTTATAAAATACTCAGAAGTTATGTTGCATTATAAGAATTATATTTATAAATTTTGTATTTTAATTCCCATATCTGACACTTTATAAATGGGTTTAAGGTTTTTTAATGTGATGTAAAGCAATATTCATGAATTTATATGTGTTGATCATGGTATTCACTGTTAAAAATAGTTGGTTTTGTCTCAAAAACCTATTCATAGAACATGTTGGTTTTTGTGTATGTCCTGTTTTCAGCCAGAGTAAATGTAATTAATGTACATCTGTCAAGTATTTTAATTTATTGACTATGATAAAATATATTAGTGTTTATTTGATTGTATTTAGTTGCAATAGTTTCATGTTATAAGAAGATGAACAAAAGAGAAAACATCTTTAAGAAGTTTGGGGGTATCTAAAAAGAATGATTCTTCTCAATATTAGTCGACGAATTAAAGTTTTTTGAATAGCTACAATTTGTATAGGAAGAAGTTTATTTGGAATGATTAGTATTGTAGCCAGGGATATAT
This sequence comes from Suncus etruscus, assembly GCF_024139225.1. Lineage (NCBI taxonomy): Eukaryota > Metazoa > Chordata > Mammalia > Eulipotyphla > Soricidae > Suncus > Suncus etruscus. The sequence goes on along the minus strand of NC_064854.1, from coordinate 68,290,121 downwards.
TACGAATTATACTTTCTTCTTGATCATTAAACTTTCTTGATCATTTGTAACCATCATGTGCATTTATTTCATGATAATTTATGGACTTAAATTTATTCTTTACCTATTTATTTATGTACGTGTGTTTTTTGGCCATACCTGATTCTGACTATGCATACACCTTGTTATATGCTCAGAAATCACTACTGATAGTGTTCCTAGGATCATACACAGAACCAGGAATTGAAATGTGGTTTGTTGCCTGCAACAGAAGTAACTTAACCTCTGTATTATCTATCCAGCCCCAATTGTTCCATATAATTAAATATGACCATGCACATGAAGTCAAGTACCTATTATTTAGTTATTTTAAAATTAAACAAAAGTCTATTGAAATCCATTTACTTCAATATTAGACATAATTATGGTAAAATGTTTTAAATGGCGTGATGCATTGTGCATAGTTTTATTCTAATGACATGTATACAAAAGCTGGTTCCAAGGCTGAAGAAATAATGAAGTATTAAAGTGCATACCTTGCATACTTGCACTTTTATAGATATCTGGTGTTTCTTGGTTACCTGTCTAGTACTTGGTTTCATGTCCAAGTACTGCCCAATTCCTGTTCAGTTACTGCTAATGTTAACCCTAATGGATTTCACTATTGCTAAACCAAAGAAACATTACATCTCAGGACTATAACACATCACCTAAATTACCAGCCCATATTCTGGTCTTGAGTATTCCTGTCCCTTAGTACCCTACCTCCGAACTCCTAGTAAAGCTAGATCTCTTACAGGTACCTCATGTGTCATGTAGCTCACATTTATTTATGTGATGAATAGTGTGCATGTATGTATATGTGTATTTATTTATTTTGGGTTTTGGACACACCCAGCATTGCTCAAGGGTTAATCCTGACTCTACACACAGGAATCACTCCTGGCAGTGTTTGGATGACCAAAGGGATGCCAGGGGTTAAACTTGGATTAGCTATGTGTAATGCAATTGCCCTACCAACTGTTCAGTTTTGCTAGCTCCCATGTTCTAATTTATTAAGTTTTATTGGGTTATTTAAAAAACATGATATGTAATTAAAATTTATTGAAATATCCATAAAAATAGTTCTGAAAATAACAGTTCATTGAATTTGACTATTTATGAAGTTGAACATTTGCCTCTTTGATCTATTTCCTAGAATCAAATCAGTGATAATAGTAGATGCATAGATGCATTCTTTTATGCTATGTAGAACATTAAAAGGAAACTGATTTATTAAAATCAGTTTCAGGGGCTGGCGCAATAGCACATTAGTAGGGCATTTGCCTTGCACATGACTGACACAGGACGGACCTGGGTTCTCTTCCTGGTGTTCCATATGGTCTTCCAAGCCAGGAACAATTTCTGAGTGCACCCTGAGTGCCACAGGATGTGACCAAAAAAATAAAGAAAAATTAAAATCAGTTTCATAGGCAAATGCCATGAATTTATCTTTTGAGAAGTACTGATTTTTTGTGTGGCTGTTTTGTGGATGAAACTAGCATGCAAACCATATGTACTAATACTCATATCAATCACCCTGGGCTCATGAATTTGTCTTTTGTAAATATTCTACCTAACATTCATTAATTTCATAATAATATTTAGAAATTTATCTGAACATGTTTTATATTAATGAAATATTAGAATGAATAATTTATATTTGGAGATGTTATATTTTCTACACCTAATGACTCAGTGATTACTCTTGACCCTGTGTTCAGGGTGCCTGATAGGACTTAAGGGGCCATATGAAGTACATTTAGCCACGTAAAATATCAACTACCTTACCCACTGAACTATCTCTTCAACCCCAGTGTTATATTTTAAGGGTTGATGATTTAATGATAGCAAACTGTAGGAAACTACAGAGTGCAAATTAATGAATGTGGGATTATATACAAAAAATATAAAATATATCTATGAATTTGTTATTCTAGTATTAAAAGTTATTTTAAATATTATAAATAAACAAACTGAATTATCAGAAATATTAAATTATATCTGGAAAGTTTTGTAATAATACTAATATTTAACATAGTACTTACTGTAGTTTTCTTATTACTATAGGTTTTCTTTAAATAGGAATTGCAGTATTCTACTAAAGGCAGAGTGACTTTTTAATCATATCAGAAATACGTATGTGAATTTTTACAAATGTCAATTAAAAGGAAAAAACTTTACATTTAATATATTTTTGCTTTTCATTAAGGTGACTCAGTAGAATATAATAAATGTATAATTATTGGTACCAAGTTATGTACACATCTAATTTATATTATTTTGAGAGTATAGGGATTCTTTGTGTTTTTATAAAATACAGCTTATTTCTAAGGCAATTTTGAATTTTCAGTTCTTTATAGAATATATTGTTATATATATGGCATAATTTAGAACACTTGAATGTATATTGTATTGTATTAAATTCTCTTAACATTTGTTAGACATAAAAGGTAAAAGAAAAATAGTTGCTAAGATTGAGTAGAGAACAGAGGGTATAGCACAGCAGTCAAGATGCTTGCCTTGCATGCAGCCTACCTGAATTTGGTCCCATATGGTCCCTTGAGTAACTTCAGGAATGATTTCTTAGTGCAGAGGCAGTACTAACCCCTGATCACTGCTGGGTGTGGCCCAGAATGAAAGAAGGAAGGGAGGGAGAATAAAGGAAAGAAAAAAAAGATATAAAGGAAGGGAGGTAGGGAGGGAAGGAAAGATGGAAAGGAGGGAGGGAGGGAGGGAGGAAGGAGATAAAAGAAAGTGGAAGGAAGGGAGATAATGGAAGGAAAGAAGGAAGAAAGGTAAAAGGAAGAAATGAAATGGAAAAAAGAATGAAAGAAAGAAAGAAGGGAAACGATTGAAGGAAATAAACTGAGGGTATTGAATATTTAATGTCTAAATTTTTATTTTGTTTTGTTTATTTGGCCATATGTAGTTGTACTCAGAGTTTACCCTTAGCTCTGCACTTGGGGATATTTCACCTGACATGGCTTGGGGTACCATATAGGTGCTGGACAGACACATTTAAAATAACTGCTTTATCTGTTGTACTATCTCTCCAGCCTCCTGCATATTTTTAACATTTAAATTCTGATATATACAAATTATATCTTTAAGCACCATTATTATAAACATGTTTGTAGTTGGGTTTCAATTATAAAAAGTATCTTTTAAAGAAGTTATATCAGTCATGCCTCTTATATTTGGAAAATTATTTAATATATATTTTTGTGATCAGCCAAAAATATTTTCCCCAAAACTCAGCTGAAGAGCTCACTATTGGTCACTATGCTTTACATTTATTCATTATTAATTAATTAATTAATTTTAATGATTTTTTTGTGACCAAAGTGAGTAACAAATATTTCACAATAATATTTAAGGTACATTGTGACAATAAATCAGGGTTATACCTTATTTATTTGCTGTGAAAGTCATGTGAAGAAAAGTGTCCAATGATTAACCTTATTAGAAAAATGTGTTTTTTATGTTCATGTGAACCACTTTCACTGTTTTTGTCTAAAAATTCTGAAATTATTATTGTACTCCATTATTTATTACTTTTTCTCATGCCTCCTTTTGTATTAAGCCCAAAATTAAAAATGAAAAGATAAAATAAAAACAAAATTAAGAAAATTTAAAAACCTATGTTGACCAAGTAAGGAATTTGGGGTTCTTCATTTATATCACACTGTCAGTCTCTAAGATCACTTCTGGTAGGGCTCAGGGGCCTATCTGAGGTGCTGGGGAGCAAACCCTAGTTGGCTGCATTGAAGACAAATGCAATACTGCTGTACAATAGCCCCAGCCCCAAGAGTTAGGAATTAGAATCTTTTATGATATTAAAAAATTTAGTATGCTGTTATTTGTACATTGTCTTACATTAATGTTTTTTTAGTTTTTTATTTACTTACCTCTGTATCCATAAAATGAAATTAATATAATGTTGTATATAAATCAATGCCTCCATATTTGAAAGTCACCACAAAATATTAAATATTGTTATTAAATATATTTTTCTTATTTACTTCATGAACAAGAAGAAAGAAAACAGATAATCATTTAAAGAACATGATGTTAAGAAGAGTAGAAAAGGGAATTACTGCCTTGGAATATTTACTCCAGTTCACTGAGTCAAGTTTTAGTCAGCATCAGTAAAGAGTAGGCAGGCAGAGGCTGGGTATGTATGATTCTTTCAGAGAAGATAGGTGGGATTCATTGACCAAAATATTTTCTGTACTTTGTATGTGTGTTTCTCAGCTATATTTAAGGAGTAAAAAGTAGCTATACCGTGGGATGCTATACATTTGTAACATACATTTATTCCTACTATGCAGGCCACACACAGACTTTGTAATACAGGGCTAAACTTCTGTCATATTGCATGAATATTTAATATATGCATAAATATTTATTTTGTAGATTAAAGAACTCATAGTTAAAGTGATACATTCTCCACTTTAAAGCCATAAAACTTTTTTTTTTCCTAATTATTATTTTGCAGGTGACTTGGATTATTACTGGTTGGATCCTGCCACGTGGCATAGCCGGGAAACCTCCCCTATTAGTTCGGTAAGCTGTTGGAAAGTCCTTGTAATTCAGAGTAATGTGTGCTTTCATGCCCTTGGTCAAGATTACATAGTAATCTTGTTTCACCCCTTCTAATATTTAATCAGAGCAAAAATGTTGGTTTCATTTAGACAATACTATTTGTGAGGAAAAAAGATATTATCCCTGAGTAATTATGATAAATTTTAAATGAAGCTAAAATAATTATTAAATATTCACTATGTAGAAATGAGCATTTGTAATGTTGTCAACATTGAAAAAGCAAATACAGGGCCAGCGAGGTGGCGCTAGAGGTAAGGTGTCTGCCTTGCAAGCTCTAGCCAAGGAAGGACCACAGTTCGATCCCCCGGTGTCCCATATGGTACCCCCAAGCCAGGAGGCAATTTCTGAGTGCTTAGCCAGGAGTAACCCCTGAGCATCAAATGGGTGTGGCCTGAAAAACCAAAAAAAAAAAAAAAGAAAAGAAAATGCAAAATACATAGGTCTTCAACTTTTTGTAAATGCAAATGGCTTCCCTGAGCACCTTCTGTAATGTACCTGGGTGCAGAACCCTGAGCACTTCCAGGCCTGAAGGAAACCTTCTTCCCATTAACTCCCCTCAAAGTGCACATTGTGTCTCCTTATGTAAGGAGATATTATTTAAATTTATTTTATTTCAGAATCATTTTAAAGATCATTTTCTAACTCATTTTAGAATTTTAGCATAGTGAGTATTTACTGTAAATAAAATGTCAAAATTTTAAGACATAATAGAGTCTACTATAAATAAAACTTCGGGTCTGGAGAGATAGCATGGAGGTAGGGCATTTGCGTTGCATGCAGAAAGACTGTAGTTCTAATCCTGGCATCCCATATGGTCCCCCAAACCTTCAAGGAGCAATTTCTGAACGTAGAGCCAGGAGTAACCCCTGAGCACTGCCGAATGTGACCCAAAAAATAATAAATAAATAAAAATAAAAATAAGTGCTCGCTTCGGCAGCACATATACTAAAATTGGAACGATACAGAGAAGATTAGCATGGCCCCTGCGCAAGGATGACACGCAAATTCGTGAAGCGTTCCATATTTAAAAAAAAATAAATAAATAAAAATAAAAAGTTCTAGAATATCTTTTAACTTAGGAATTGTATCATACTAAAATGTGATCCAAAACCCAAAAAGTAATAAATAAATAAAAATAAAAATAAAAAGTTCTAGAATATCTTTTAACTTAGGAATTGTATCATACTAAAATAGTCTAACGGAAATTAGTATAAATTTCCACTTTTAAAAAATTTTATTTTTAAACCTTTCTTTTCATTTTTTAATAGCATCCTGTAACGTGGCAACCATCGAAAGAGGGGGACCGATTAATTGGACGTGTTATTCTTAATAAAAGAGCAACCATGCCCAAAGAATCAGGTGCATTACTTGGTTTGAAAGTAAGTATGTTTTCTAAAGTTTTCTAAAATTTTTCTAACACTAATATTTCATTGTATTTCTTTCCTTGTCAAAATAAAAATTTTGGTTATAATTTGTTCATATATTCATTTTTATGGTATATTTGATTTTATTTCTAGAAATTTGTTTAACTGTTCCAAAGTAATTTTAACTTCAAAATCAAAATAAGTCAATAAGGGGCCAGAGAGATAGCACAGCGGTGGGGCATTTGCCTTGCACAGGGCTGACCCGTGAGGGACGTGGTTCGATTCTCGGCATCCCATTAAAAAGTAGTAATGGATAGTAGTAAAGTTAGGTATGTCTTTTAATTTTTTATTATATTTTGAAAAGCAACACTAAATAACATTAAATAGATGATTTCTTGAATTCAAATGAATATTTGGTAATATAGAGTAAAATATATTTTTAAAATATACTAAATTTGAAATATCATGTTAAGTGATATAATTTACAAAAAAGATATAGGATGATATTGCTCAGATGTGGTATTTAGAGAAAACTGTATGAGAATATGAAATGGTTAAAACTGAGGTTGTCTAGAATACTGTTGGCCCCACAGTAGAGTAAGAAGGAAATAAATTGCATCAAGAAGGGAAAAATAGATGTGATATATAACAAGAATAAGGTTCAGGGGAATCAGGTGCATTGTTGGTGATAAGGAATGACAGACTAAATATCCAAACCATGGAGTCAACAACAATGAAATCATGACAACCAATTTTAACAACCAAACTTAAAAGGTACTTGTTATGATGGCAGGCTGGGGCAAGGTCGCGAATATGGGATGCACTGTGGGAACGTTGGTGGAGGGAGGTTGACACTAGTGGTAAGATTGATATTAAAACATTGTACATCTAAAATTTAATTATGAATAACTTAGTAAATACAGTGCTTTAAATAAGAATATCTAATAAAAACTTATTAGTATACTTCTAAAAGATAAACTGAAAAACTAATCACAAAATATTGTTTGAATATAGGAGAGAAATATGTACCTAGCTTTGCTATATATGCACATGTATGTTAAATAAGTTTTATTTGCTGTGAGACTTAAAGAAATATGCAAGTAAATGACTTTAAAATTATTTGCCAAGAGATTTTTTGCAATTGTGTGATAATTGTAAATTATCTTCAAACAAATCATCTTCTAAGCAATAAACTATTAATTCAGCTAAATTTATTTTTAGTTAATAGTAACCATATAATGAGTCTTTTTGAGAATTGCCATACATTTCTCTTACTGAAAAATAATTCTGATTACAGCTAATCAAACAGATATCCCTAAGAATTTTAAGTCAAGTTTAGCCATAGAAAGTATGCTTTCCTCTTTTAATTATATGTTGTAGCATTATGAAAGCAAACACAAACTTTCAGATTATAGGAACAGTGGAAAAGTCAAGTGTACCTTGTATATTTAGTAATATGGCTCTAACTTTCAGAATTTGTTTTTAACATATAAATATTTCAAATTAGTTTTGTTATTAATAGTGATAAAGCAAAAAAAAAATTACCTTTTGCTCCCCTCTAAATTGCTCCCGGTAAATATCCCATTCTTGATTGTTTTCTTCCCAAATCTTTATGGTCTTAGACCTATGTTATACTGAAAATATTTAAAATATATAGAGCTCTGATATGACAGTAAGGCATTACCATATTTAGAAATTAAGCTAATGAGTTTAGTGGATTAAAATTAAGCCATAAACAATGCAAACAGGTAAGTAGTAAGGACGTGGAGTCTTTGAAAACTATTTATGGTGCCTCAATTGCAGGTCATTATACATAATTGACACTTAAACATCTCTGGAATATGTATGGTCATCTAAAATAAAATGAGATATTGTTTTGTTTTCAAAACTACATTGTCAGCTTCTTTGTAAAAAGAGATACATTGATGTCCCTACATTCAATTTTAAGTACATCATAAATAATTGTATGGTCAGTTCCTCAAACTAATAAACTTAACTTTTAGTATGAATCTAGGGAACTTATTAATTTATGATTATTCAGGTTGTTGGAGGAAAAATGACCGACTTAGGACGCCTTGGGGCCTTCATCACCAAAGTAAAGAAGGGAAGCCTTGCAGATGTAGTTGGACATTTAAGAGCAGGTAATGGTTTTATTTTAAACATTTATATAGTGCATATACTCTGCATGAGTTGGTGGTTTTTAATTTGAATATATTTTTATAATAAAGTAAATGACTAATACTAATTCATGAATAGAGATTATTTTCCTTATATGTATACTTACTATTGTAACAATGGATACATTAATAGCACTTTGCAGAGAGTAGTTCTTTTTTATACATTAAAAATAAATAAAACCAAATGCTGAAGAATTACTCACTTTTACACTTGACTTTTACAATATTGACAGAAAAATGTAAAATAATTTTCCATGTTAAAATAAGTCAACAATAATTTAATTTATATTTTAAACTACAGTTAATGATATATATCTTAATAGTGGTTAAAGAACACTATTTTTTATTTTTTTGGTTTTCTGGGCCACACCCGGTGACGCTCAGAAGTTACTCCTAGCTATGTGCTCAGATATTACTCCTGGCTTGACCATATGGGACGCTGAGGGATGGAAGTTCGGTCCATCCTAGGTTAGTGATGGCAAGTCCTACTGCTTCACGCCACTGCTCTGGCCCCATGTAACATAATCATGATCACAGTTCTTACAGAAACTAAATATGTATTTTTTATTTGTGACAATGCTCCTCCAGATAAGTTAATTCTTGCTATTTAGAAATTTATATTATGCTGCTGTGACTTTAACATTTACACTAAAGTATTTAATAAGTTAATATATTTAACTGTTCCATAGGTAGAAATAAACTTTAAAATGTATTTTTGTACCTACTTCATTTTTCATTTTGGTTAAAAGTATCTTAATATTGGGGCCTAAGCACTAGAGCAGCTGCAGGGGGTTTGCCTTGCACGTGGCTGACCCAGGACAGACCTCTGTTCAATCTCCGGATTCCTGTATGGCCCCCCAAGCCAGGAGCAATTTCTGAGCACATAGACAGGAGTTATCATAAGCGTTATCAGGTGTGACCAAAATAAATAAATAAATAAATAAATGAATAAATAAATAAATAAAAGAAAGTATTTTAATATTTTTTAATTTACTTCAGATTTATTAGGAATATTTTGGCTAGAGCAAAATTTTTGCTTGTTTGCTTGTTTGTTAGACAAATATAAAGGAAGATAGTAACATAAACTGTAGAATTAAGTATTCATAATCTGGGGAAATATTATTGTATATTTTTCAATCTTATACCTTAATATTTTAATTATTTAAACCTTTAAGAAAATTATGACCAATTGATATTTTTTTTGTAATTGATTACTAACGTATTAATTCATTTAGTTTTATTTTCCTTATTTGTGCTATAGATTTTAGATGGGGGAAACCTAAAACAGCAAATTTTACTATACATTTAGCTTTGTAGATGTGAAGTATATAATACACTTGTTTTTGATTAGGGGTTAGTTAGGAGTGAAGCAGCAAATCCTACAGTAAGGAGTAAATATGTCAATAGAATAAGTCTTTGTTTACTGACTCAGAAATAATCCTTAAAAATAATCTTTTGCTAAATGCACTAATGTAAACCAGATTTATAAATTGAAATCTGAATGTGCAGATCAGAATATTACAATAGTGACTCGATTTTGTGTTATTTTTTTAATAAAAGACTACATACTGCTATGTGTTTTTTCATTACCTTAGCTTCTCTTCGATATCTGTATTCTTACTATATATCTATATATAGTACATGTAATAATTTTCTTTTTCATTATTATGGTCTTAAGACTGTTTTAGGGAGAAATCTTTACAGTATTTATCATGTGTTACAATATTTTGCCCACTATGAAGTTAACAATTTCTCTCTACCACAGGTCTGTTGGACACATCTTGCCATGTTATTGATTACAATAACATGTTATTGTTATTGATTGCCATTATTATTGATTTAGTAGCATCCAAAAATGCACAAAATTTACAAAGACCTCTTCTTTTTGAGACTTTTCACTATTTCCCAGTGATTATGTTATTCATGCAATATCTGTAATTTTGTCTTCTAACAATTATAGCTACTTATTAACATTCATTCATATAAACAATAATCTAATTATGGCATTCTGCCCCTGTTATATACATTCTTAGAGAGCTATCCCGTTTTTTGTTTCCTTGTTTATTTATATATATATATTTTTTTAAATCTTGCTTTGCTTATTGAAGTCATTTTCATCCTTAAAAAGCATATACAATGTCTTAATGATAAACTACTCCTTGGCATCTGAATGGAATGGTAGTTAATTATAATCTGGCTCTACTTCTGTTCTTCAGATAAATCCCTAGGAATGTATCTTAACATAGTTTATAATGATATTTGAGTCTTTATTATTTTTCCACCAGTCATAAGACCAGAAAAATTTTCTTTGCTCTTTTTAATTTTTTTGGTTCACACCATAGAGGTCAGGGTTCACTCCTTGCTTGAGAAACATGTCTTGCTATGATTGAACTGAATTCTCATTATTACAATGCTCTTTCCAGTTTGTTATCTATCCTATTCTTCTTTTCATATGTATCTCATTATAAAACATATGATTTTCTGGGGCTGGAGAAATATTGCACAGCAGTAGGGCATTTGCCTTGCACGCAGCTGACATAGGACAGACCTGGATTCTATCCCCAGTGTCCCATATCATCGGTCCCCTGAGCCAGGAGTGATTTCTGGGTGCATAGTTGGGAGTAACCCCTGAGCATCACTGGGTATGGCCCAAAAAACAAAACAAAAGAACCCCATACTCTCTGGAGAAATTACTAATATATAAATATTGTTAAAACAACTATTTTCTGGCTTATAAGTAAGTGATATGAAATAAAGTGATGTGTTTATAAAGAAATCCATCATTATGTTAATTTTATATTAAAATTATCTTCTAGGTTGCGTCATTCATAATTATATCTATTGAAGTTTATGTATTCCTATTTGAAAGACTTAAGCACTATCTTCTTATGACAAACTATTAGAAGTTATTTAATTATTGATAATAGCCATACTTTTACTAAACTATACAAGTATCATATAAGCTTTACAGATATCCTCTTATAAAATGGGGTCTTTCTTTAGAAAATCGCTCCCCTGAACTGGGAGCTTCCTTGCATTCCTTTCCCTTTTCCTTAATAAAGACTTTTGAATTTAGAAAAGAAACCCACATTTTATAATCCACAGAGACTTAAACCAACCCTACCAAAAATCAAACCTACATCAGGCAGCAATGCTCCAAATTTAGGGCTCCAGAACCACCAGAATAAATCTTTTCTCTGTCCTGGCTAGACTGTCTCAACAACATACTTTGTGGTGCTTAGAAACCATCTGGTACCAGCTATTAAACTCAAAGCCTGACAACTACTGGTTGAACTATTTCTCAAAACCCTTGATGATTACTTATTTATTATTCAGAAAGCAAATAATTGTAGAAAATTACTTTAAAATAGTATTAGCAAAGTAAAATAAATATTTAAGGGCTTAAGAATAATATGTGTTTTATGTTTATGATTGTTTTTTAAATGTTTAATGGAATAAATCCATTATTTGCCTAACATATTTACTTAACTACTCAACTGTTACAGGTACTGAAAAGAACAAAATAAACAGAAGCATGAAAAAGTTATGACACTTCAATATGTCACAGAGGCTGGGATATTTCATTGATAATGTAACTGTGCTGGTCAGAAAACCATTTAGAACCAAAATCTAATATAAATATTTTTGCAAAACGTTTATTTTTTTCTAAATGATCTTTGGTGAAAAGTCTAAACTACAGTTAGCCCTTGTATAGATTATCCAAGAAATTACTAAGAACTATAATATTTTTATTATTTGAAAATATTTTCTAATTTTGCCTAATGTTAATGGTATAATGTATAGAACATAGGTTATTTGAACATCTGGAAGTGGGTTAACTGTCATGCAACAGTTTTACATCTGCTTGCTTTGTAACTTTGCCATAGCTATCTGCGTTACCCAATAGGGATGAAATGAAATTCTTTCATGCATTTTTATTCAGTTCTGTATCTGGTAAAGATGATGAAGCATGATTTATATTGGAAAATTCATACTAACACATATTAGTTATTATTTCTACTAATAGTAAACCAATATTTATGTATAGTTTAATATGAATCGTTCACATACAAACCACCTATTTTTATTAGATGAAGATATGCTGCTACTATTATTTTTTAACGTTTCCAAATAGGCTGTGCTGATTCCATCCCATAGCATGAGATTATTTTTATATTATTTCTGGCTTATGTAAAAGATAAAGATAGTTTATATTGTATTGTTTCCATTAGCCAGCAATATTCTATAGGCAAAAGGAAAAATAAAAAGAAAGAAAAATTAAGGTGTTTAGCAGAACCATTTAGCTGACATTATATGGCAATTAATTTGCTTTTGAAACCAGATCCAAGACAGATAAATTATTTGTATATGTTTTGCATTTCTTTGTTTAAAAAAAAGAGAAAAGATAAGAAAAATAAACAGAGTATATAAGGTAAAAAATACCCTTTTCTTTAAATTCAAGGGGATGAAGTTCTAGAATGGAATGGTAAACCCCTGCCGGGAGCTACAAATGAAGAAGTTTACAACATTATTTTAGAATCAAAATCAGAACCTCAAGTTGAAATTATTGTTTCAAGGCCTATTGGGTAAGGCTAAAAAAAACTTACTTATTAAGTTTAGTAAATTACATGTATTTTTAGGGTTTTAAAAAGTTTATACATTCATGCAGTACATGTTAACATGAATAGTATATTCTTCAATTATGGACATATATTTTAGATTTTTAAATTAATTTTTAAACTTGATTAATGAATTTGTTTTAGACATTTTAGAATCTCATTAGTTCAACAAGTGGAATAATAGAAAGTGCCTTTTGTATTTTCAGAACTGATATATAAAATAAAATTACTTTCTTTAATACAGAATTATTTTTAATAATTTAAATTTAATAAGTAATTTTTCCTGATGAAGTCACTAAAAATTGTTTTCAGTGAAGTAGAATAGTTTTATTTGAAAAAACTTACATAGAGAAATGTGAAGGGAATAAGTGCTCAAGAGAAAACATGAGCTTTTCTAGTTCAGAAAAAACAGCTCACATCTCAAATTGAGATGTAATCTCTAGGTGGAAAATGATCTTAAGTTATTGTTCTATATAGTATAGTGAAATATATATGTTAAAATATATATTCCTACTTTTTTATTATGATCATAAAATATAGAATAATTTCCCCTTACTTTAATCAGGTATACTTCTGACTCAAAAGCCAAACAAGTGTGACGTATTTGACATTTTGATTAGTCATATTAATAAGTATGTTTTCAAAACTTTAATTTTAGCATAGCTTAATTATTTACACCCCTTTAATGTTTCCTATATTTATTTCCAAATTTCCCAATAACACTAGCTTTTTAAACTAAGTGCAAAATGACTAGTTTTATAGTTCATACTTTCATAGCCATCATTTATAGTTAATTCATTAAAGTTGACAGTATTTACTTGTAATTTTGTAAATTACCCTTTGTCAACATGTTTTCAAAGGTATTATAGATGTACTAATTCAAGACATTTTATATTGAAAGGAAGGTCATCTTAAATTATCTTAAAACATAGTCACGTTAAATTTTTAGTGTCCTCCAGATTATATATCATTGGAAAACATGCAAGAAAATATAATTACCCTAAGTTTTAGAGGACTGAAAAATGTATGATCAGTTAAAAATAATTGTCATAGTGACATATATAATTATAAACTAATGGCAGTTACATAATATTTTCAGGAGTTATTTTTAAGAATATACATTGAATATATTTGTCAAGTACTGTACATTCCAAGCAGATTTAAAAAATAGCATCACTATATAATTTTTGCTAGTTTAACATGACATATTTTTAGTAGAAAGGTAAATATGAGGCTGGAAAAAAGGTAAGTAAATTGTAAATGAAAAAAGCATAAAACTAGAATTTAAAACATACCATGTACCCATTGTCAAGTACTTTATATATAATAGTTTAAAAATAATCAATGAAAATATCATTGATATTTTAATTAGAGTTGACTGGAATGATGTTTTATTACTTTGAACCTGGTCTGAAAATAATTAAAAAATATTAAGCACAACAGAATCTGGGCCTCCATGATAGTACAACGGGTACTATATGTACATGTACAATGGCTTAGTATAAGTAGATTCTATGACAGTTCAGATGGTCCCTTGACCCTACAAGGAGTGATCCTGAGAAAAGAGCCAGGGGTAGGTAAGCTTCAACACAGTTGGCTGTATGTGGTCCAAAAATCAAAATACCTATAGAATCTTAAAACTTCTCTGGTTTATTAAATTCGAAGGAATATGAAATACAGAGATTATATTTGAGTTAAAAACCAAATGTGCCATTAATTTTCCAGATAATTTGAAGATTAATCAATTAGAAGAATAATACTACCTATAATTAAACTTATTGTAATTCTACAATTAAGCAGTAAGATAATATTTATTCATAGTTTAGTAGCATTATTCCAAAAATCATCATAATTATAGCCTAAATAAACATGCATTATATATATTAATATATTGATTATATAAACCTACCAAAACAATATCTCTAGGTTTTATATTTGTAAAATGATTATTTAAATTATTCTACCTCTTGTTAGTAGAATTAATTAAGAAGGTTCATGCTAAATGTCAGGTGTAAATTTGTGCCAGAATATACTACCTTAAATAATATCACATATAATTTTATTCAAAACAACTTATAAATATTAAATTCTGTACAGTACTCATTTTACTGACAAAACCCAAAGCTTATTCATGGTTTAGAATAAAATTGTTTCTGTGAATTATTTGAAAGCTAATTTCTTAATTCTATACTATCAAAAACTTGTTTTAGAATTAATGTTATATTTAAATAGATTAAATTAAGTTATATATAGTTTCTATAATAATAAGTATTATGATTTAGATTATAAATTACATAAAATATTACATGCTATTAGTTTTATGACATTTAATGTTATAAAACACAGAATATATTGCCATTTACATGAAGAAAGTTATACATAGCTATAAAATTGTCCCATAAAAGTAAAAATTAAAAATCAAACAAATAAAAGCAATTTTTTATTCTCCCCCAAATCCAAATAGAATTTAAATTAATTTAATTTTAATTAATTTAAATTTAATTTAGGTGCAAGGTAAGTAGCAGATATTTGTAATCAACTGATCATTAAGTTAGTACCTAACTCTAGTCTTCTTTAAAATGTAAAGTTTGTATTTGAATATTACTATCCTTAACTTAATAATACAATATAATTAAAAACCAGGGATAAAGTAATTTTGTGAATTTTACTTCTTAAACCAAGTTGGTCTAGATTTCTTAAGGCTACAATGGGTGGTGCTTAAGCAGAGGCTAAATATTTATTCAGAGTAAAATGAGAGTGTGACAGGAATGGGTGTGCTCATAAGTACTTTCCAGTTATGTAGTAAATGGACATATATATTTAGCTAATTTCCGTATAGAGATCCAATTCTCTATATAGGTTTATATGTGAATAGGAATTGATATCCACATATATAAAATAAGCTTTTTTGTTGCAAGCTTCTAACATTTTTAATTTCAAAAGCAATTCATCCTTTTTATTTTATTAACTTTGCCCATGATATTTGCCATATTATTTTAATATCAAAAATCTTTTCATTATTTTCACTCAGTAAACTCTTTCAGATGTGTTTAAAGCATATTACTGGTTCTTACAGTGTGTCATTTTGATTTTTATAGAAATTAATTAAAATATTGCCTTAATATTTTTAATTTCCAAAACCTGAGTTTTGGGAGTAAAAATATTGTGGCAAGTTCAGCCACAATATTAAGCAGTTGTTGTCATATTAAAGTTTATTGCTTATAAATACAAAAACTAAATTTTACTGCAATTTGTGTGTGTGAGTGTGTGGTGCTTTACATTCCTGCCTTTCCCAAATTGTGATTCTTCTCCATTCCTACAACTATAAAAATCAAAAAGGATTTTTCAGACTACTGCAGTAAAATGAGGTTATGAGAAGCTCAGGCAGGATAGCTTTCTAAATGAAATTTTCACCAGTGACTTTTCCTTTTAGTGACATTCCACGGATTCCTGAAAGCTCTCACCCTCCACTGGAGTCTAGTGAGTATAAAGATATTTTTGTTACTGTAAAATATCTTAGATGAAATAAAAATGAAGATTAACCTTATAAGAGATTATTTTGTTATTAACAACTTGAATTGATATTACCATACTAAGGTTGTCTTCAATGATCTTGCAGAAGATCTTTGAAACCATAACAAATATATTGAAAACCAAAAAAAAAAACATCTATTTTAGGCTATTTTTGTAGTTTTAATATACCTTTACCAAAGTCTTTACTGGCAGTAGTTCTTTAAATCATAAATTTGGTATATTCAGTGGGTTTAATTAGTAATTGTTCTGTCATCTATGGATAAAATTTATTATGATATTGAATGATGAACTTTGGCAAATAGCTTGGTTCTCATGAGTGGTCTAATAAAGTAAATATGCCCATTAACAAATAATCATGGGGCCGAAGAGCTAGCACAGTAGTAGGGTGTTTGCCTTGCATGCAGCCAATTCAGGACAGATAGTGGTTCAAATCCTGGCATCCCATATGGTTCCTCATGCCTGCCAGGAGCAATTTTTGAGCACAGAGCCAGGAGTAACCCCTGAGCATTGCCTAATAAAGCACAAATAAACCATAAAACCAAATAATTGTACTAAAGCAAAATAACATGAAATTTCTGCATTGCTGATTTGATCAGGAAAGCAACCTAATTGACTATCACCAAAAGTAGACCATCGATCCCCTGAGCACTATATGAGACCTCCATGCCTCAATCAAACATTATCTACAAGGTCATAGTAGTGAGTAGTTGATGTAAAGGTCAAGTTGATTGGATATAAAGGGGTTATGAACCTATGAGACTAAGAGCTGAATCATCTCTGCAGTCAATTAAAGACACTCCCTTTAAGATGGTAATGTATCTAATAAAGGTTAGATAGGGAAGGATTTATAAGAACATGTAAGCGAGCCAAGTATAGACTTTGCAAAGAAGCAGCATGAATTCAATAACACTTGTATTATATCACCAAGTATATTATCAAACCCAGTTTATAGAAATATAATACATAAGACTATGAGGGTAAAACAGATTATGGTTATAAGAGAGTGAAGTGTATATATATATATATATATATATATATATATATATATATATATATATATATATATATATATATATATACATGGATAGGATAAACAAACTAGAGATAAGGAACTATATCATATGTATTGTTGCAAGTCAGCCCCTGATGAAGTTGACTGATGGAGAGATGGAGGATGAGGCCTTTCTCCTCCAGCTCAGAGCACGCATCTATTACCCTGTTCAGCCTGCGGTTCTGAGAATGCGGCAGGAAGATAGCCAACAGGCAGTCAGGCTTCCGAAGAAAACAGCTCTTTATTCCGAGAAGAGGCCGAAGCCAAAAGGTCTAAGAATAGGCCTCAGGAAAAAAGCCCCTCACCTTTCACAGGCCCTTGCTCTTATGCCCCAGAATCAGGTACCACCCAATGGTGGGATCAGATACCACCCAATGGTGGGAGCGGAATCAGGTACCACCCTGGGGTGGGAGCAGAATGCCAGGCCACACCCTAGGGTAAGGCACAATCACTGATCAGGGTAGGGTCAGTAACATAACCGAGAAGACTTTCTCAGCATGGATGACTGACCATGATTTCTGTTAGTGAAGCTAACATTCTTCATGCTTAGAAACAAACATTTATTTGGCCTAAATATGAATCTCCCATCTGTTGTACTAAGTGTGTATATAGTTGAACTCTTTACTTCCTAACAAAAGGACTTTTACAGGCAAATATATAGCCTTGATTAAATTTCTCTTTACCTGGAAAACTCAGCCCCAAAAGACACTTAAAAACAACTTCTTTCCTCTTTGTCTTTTTTGTTTTGTTTTGTTATGTTTTTTGGGCCACACCTCTTTGTCTTTAAAATACCTTTGCAGTTCTGCTTTTGGGACATCTCTAAAAGACTTTGAGTACTTGTTAACTAATTTTTACCTCAGAATTAACATCAAAAAGGTTTGGCCTGAATGTAACCTTGGACTGTTGAATTTTTACTAGGATAAAATCTGTATCCCTTTCTGATATAGCTTTTCTCCTTCATTTGCCCCTTATACAAAAAAAAAACAAACAAAAACAAAAAAAAACAAAAAACAACTCTCCTCAGAAATAGGAGGTCTGATAGGGAAACTCAGCTCCTTTCTAAATCCCCTAAATTACATCAGAGACTAGCTGAACAGGAACAGCTTCCAGATGTTAAAATTAACCTCTTTTTAACTCTGGACTCTTACTTGAAATATATCTATCTATTCATCAAGTCTGTGCACTACCTAAAGCCAGGTGAATTGTTTTGTAAATCAAACAATGTATACTGATAATGCTTCTATTAACAGGAAAGATATTTGTACTTTGTTTAGAAACAAATGTGAGCATTCTTTTCATACCATAGAAAAAAACTGTCTAGCAAAATCCTTCATTTATACCCCTGATCTTCACACTAAAGATTAGAACAATGTTCTCCCACAAAAAAACAAAAAATGTTTCCATACACAACAATGTATATCTTCATTTTTTAGGGAAGATATCAGTTTTGATGTAAAATATGAGTCAGTATATGCTTATTTTCTTAAAACTGATAGGAAGGTGCTAATGAAGAGTTTGAATAATTTATAGTGTTTATAATATTTAAAAATAAACTGACTCCATAATATTAGAAAAAAGGTCACCAGAATACAACAGTGTAATTGAATGGAGACTCAAGAAATATTATTTTAAGAAAATTTAATAAAATTATAGTATCAATGCAGTTTCTGATAGCCAAATGTATTCTATAAAGAACTGTGAGACATAATCTAACCTTTCTTGTATTAAAAGTGTTTACATGGCATATTCTGAGACAATACTCAGAATATAGCATTTCCTCAGCAAAAATATGTAGGTATGGGTTCAATATTATTGTTCTGATGTAATTGCATCCTACAGGGTTTTTTTTATATTTATGTGTCAAGGTATATATTAAGAATGATCTGTGAAAAGAGACGCCTTTCATAAGGAAGGAAGAAGTACTTCACTGGATAGCTGAATCATGAACAGAGCAGTCTGTGAAGCAAATCACTTATGAATTTCTAGAAATAAAATTCTAAGACATTCAGAAAATGTATTTGTAAGATCAAAATAGCATCTTAAATCTTATTTTAAAACAATGACAAAATTGTTTTATAAAATCAAATGATGAAATTTTAGGATTTGTTACATAAATTACATACACACACACACACATATATATATACATTCAAAAAGATTAATTCTCTTGTTTATAGTAGATAACATCTTAGGCAAGATAATTAAAAGTGTGTCAATATATTTTTTATCATTAAACGCAGTTTTATGTGCCTTTATACAAGAATCTAAACTGTATACTACTCTTTAGAAATGTACAATTTGAAAACTTTTTGAATATCTTTAAATTTAGCAATTACCAAAATAATTTCAAACTTTCTACAACCATTCTGTGACAGTATGTCCTACTATTGTTGGTTATTCTAAATTATGGTTTTATAAAAATAACTGATGCATTTATTATTTTATATAAATTTTTGTGCCCAATACATAAGTTGGAAATGTGTTAAATTGGAAATGTGTTACTAAGAATCACCAGTTTTTCCTTATTTTAGGTTCTAGTTCTTTTGAATCTCAGAAGATGGAAAGGCCTTCTATTTCTGTTATTTCTCCAACAAGTCCTGGAGCTCTAAGAGATGCCCCACAAGTCTTACCAGGGCAACTTTCTGTATGTATTTTTTTTATTATATAGAGACCTTAATCTCTTTATTCAGAGTCTAAATTTACAAATATATGGTCTTTAATCTCTAAGAAACATTTAGAGTTTGATTCAGTAATCTATAGTTTTATTTTTCATAGAAATAATTAGCAATGGGGTCGGAGAGATAGCATGGAGGTAAGGTGTTTGCCTTTCATGCAGAAGGTCATCGGTTTGAATCTCGGCACCCCATATGGTCCCCCAAGCCTGCCAGGAGCGACTTCTGAGCATGAAGCCAGGAGTAACACCTGTGTACTGCCAGGTGTGACCTCAAAAACAAAAATTGGAATTATATATTGTTTCTAAAGTATGTCAAATGTTCAAAAAGTAATGGGTAACTAACATAATTTATTTTGGTGTTTTATGTAAAATGTTTATAAGTTAAGTAGTTTGTTAGACAAAATTAACCTAGCAAATCATAACCTACCTGTTAGTATTATTCTGAGAAAGTAAAGTTCAAAATTGTCTTTCTAACTTCTGGAGACATTTAGTGAAACTCTTTATTATCTATACCCACTCTGGATTTTTGTTTGTTCTGTTTTGGAGCCACATTCAGCAGTGTTCAAGTGTTACTCCTGACTCTGCATTCAGGATCACTCTTGGCTTGCACAGGAACCATATGGGATGCCAGAGATTGAACTTGGGTTGGCCATGTTAAAAGCAAATGCTCTACCCACTGTACTAGTGCTTCAGTTTCCATTTTCTTTATATATAATATGTGAAACTTGAAGTAAGCCTATGGTTTAGTACAGAAAAAGGCAGACTTGTTATAGAATGAATGCATGGTATTACATTCTAATTGAAAGAATATTTTGCTTCATATTACTTGAGAAGTAGTTAATTTTTTTTTCTTTGGTAATGTGTGGATTTCTAGACTGTTTTTATTTGCCTAAAATATTTTGGAGAAAGGGGCAATGTTTCACACCAAGAAGTGCTCAAGACTTATGCCTGGCTCTGCTCTCCTGGCCTCATGTGAGAGAGCAAGAGAAAGAGCAAGAGGCATGAGGGCACTCCATGACAATAGTCTTTCTCTATGTCATATAACTAAATACTTCAATTAAGAGGCACAGAATGACATAATGGATTATAAACTGAGCCCAAACATTCTGCTACTTATAGGAAACACATATGAACAGAGAAAACACAGATTTATAGCCAAAGGGTGGAAGACCATTTGTTTATTTTATTCTTTTTTGGAGGGGGTTGGTTCACACCCAGGGACGATCGGGGATTATTCCTGGCTATACGCTCAGAAATTGCTCCTGGCTTGGGGGACCATATGGGATGCCAGGGGATCTAACCACAGTCTGTCCTAGGTAAGTGCACAAGGCAAACGCCCTACCACTTGCACCACTGTTCTACCCCTTGGAAGACCATTCTTTTTCTTTTCTTTTTTTTTTTGTTTGTTTGTTTTTTGGGCTACACCCGTATGATGCTCAGGGGTTACTCCTGGCTAAGCGCAGAGAAATTGTCTCTGGCTTGGGGGGACCATATGGTACGCCAGGGGATCGAACCACGGTCCTTGCTTGCAAGGCAGACACCTTACCTCTAGCACCACCTCACTGGCCCCTGGAAGGCCATTCTTAAAGCAAATGACACCTTCAAAAAGTCTGAGGGTCGGACCATAGTAGTATCAGATAGCATAAAATTTAGGTTCAAAAAAGTTGTAAGCATGAGCACCAGTCATTTATTAATGATCAAGAAACCTGCACATCAAAAGAATTCACACTCCTAAACACATATGTACTTACTGAGGCACCAGCACAATATTTAAAATGACTACTAATAGACTTAACGGAAGATAATGATAGTAACACAATAGTTAATAGGCTTCAATAATGATAGTAACACAATAGTTAATAGGCTTTAACACTGCTTGGACACTTCTCGGTAGATCAACTAGAATAAATCTTAGTTAGGAAATATTTGATTGGAAGGAAGATATGGAAGAAAGGGGCTTAGTAGATATATGTAGGAATTTTTCATCCCCCAAGCCAAATATATATTCTTCTCTAGTGCACTTGGGACATTCTCCAGAATAGACAAATAATAGGACACAGAACATACCACACAGATTCAAGGTAATAGAAATCATACCAACTAAATTCTCAAGCCATGAAACAGTGAAAATAGATGTTAATAGGGGCCGGTGAGGTGGCGCAAGAGGTAAGGTGTCTGCCTTGCAAGCGCTAGCCAAGGAAGGACCGCGGTTCGATCCCCCAGTGTCCCATATGGTCCCCTCAAGCCAGGGGCAATTTCTGAGCACTTAGCCAGGAGTAACCCCTGAGCATCAAATGGGTGTGGCCATAAAAAAAAACGAAAATAGATGTTAATCACACACACACAAATTGAAGAAACATCTGAAAACTAAAGAGCTAATTACTAAATAACCAGTGAAGAAAACAAAGAGGAAATCAAAATATTTCAGGAAATAGATGAGATTGAGTTTATGAGGTATCTTGGTGGAACACAGCAAAAGCAGTTTAAGAGGAAATTTTATAGCTCTTCAAGCTTTAATTAGAAAGGAAGAATGGGCACACATAAAAACGTTGACTGTATAACGAAAGAAACGTGAAAATGAACAACAGAAGGATCTCAAAGCAGGCATGAGGAAGGAAATAATAAAACTTAAGAGCAGAAATTAATGAGCTGGAATCCCTAAAAGACAATCCAAGGAATCAAAGAAACCAAGAATTTGTGCATTAAAAAAATTAAACAATATTGATAAACCACTAGCAAGGCTCTCAAAGAGACAGAATTCTAATACACTTAAAGCAAGTCAGTAAAGAAAGAAGGGGAAATTAAAAGCAACACTGTAGAAATTCAAAGTATCATCAGAGGTTACTTTGAGAATATCTATGAAAAAAGGTGAGAAAATAGAAGTGGTTAAGTTATTGGACTCTTATAACCTCCCAAGACTTAATCAGATGATTTGGAATGTCTGAACAGATCTCTTACTATTTAAGAAATTGAAATGGTAATCAAAATTCTTCCCTAAAACAAAGACTTAGCCCATATGGATTCACTAGTTTATTCTTCAAACGTCTAAAGAGGATCTACTTCCAATGCTAATCAGTCTGTTTCAGGAAATTGAAGAAGCAGAATACTTTCAAAGAGATTCTATAAAGTAGACATCACCTTGCTACCAAAAACAGAGGGGGGGGGCACCAAAAAAGTGAATTATAGGCCAATATACTTAATGAACACAGATGCAAAGATCTTTAACAAAATACTAACAAATAAAAGCAACAATTCATCAAAGTTATTATACATTATTATCAAGTAGGATTAATTCCAGTAATGCAAAGATGATTTACCATAAGGAAATCAATCAACTTAATATACCATATCAGTAAAAAGAAAAGGAATAGCATATGATCATATCAATAGATGCAGATAAAGTATTTGCCAAGTTCCAGCATTCATTAGCTATAAAAACTCAGAATAAAATGGAAATCAAAGAAATTTTTCTCAATATAGTCATAGTAATTTATCATAAGTCCACAGAAAACATAATCTGGGGAAAACCTAAAAGCCTTTCCTCTGGTACAACGTTGCTCACTTTTGGGAGTAGTTGCCAATGCAATTAGGCAAGAAAAAGATATCAAGGCCATCCAGATAGGAAAGTTCTTGTTATTTGCAAATGAAGTTATACTATATTTTGCAAATCCTTAAGACTCTATATTGTTTTTGAAACAATGGATTTGTATAATAAATTGCAAACTACAAAATTAACATGTAAGAGTATGATTTTTATCTACAAATAAAGAAAAGAAATATATTAAAAGAAACACAAATTTATAATTGTGCCTTAGAAAATTGAGTACCTCAGAATCAACTTAACTAAAGAAGTGAAAGACCTATACAAAAAAATTACAAACACTACTTAAAGATATAAAAGACATGAGGAAATGGAAAACAAAATGGCAGTACTCTCCACAACATTGTACAGATTCAGTGCAGTTCCTATAAGGATACTTGTGATGTTTTTCAAAGAAATAAGTCAGACACTTCTGAAATTCATATGAAACAATAAACTTCAACAAATAAAAAAAAGCAATCTTCAATCTTTAGTTAAAAGAAAATTGGAGGTATTACTGCCCCCAGTTTCAAACTTTACTAAAAAGCAGTAGTGATTATATTACTACTATAAAAATCGAATCTCACATCAATTGTAGAATTGAGCATCCTGAAACGAATTCGTATATATATGGTAGTGTTCATTTTTGATGAAAGGACAAAATATATTAATTGAAGAAAGGAAAGACACTTCAACAAATAGTACTTGGGAAACTAGTCAGTTATATTCAATTAAATGAACTCAGACCTCCCTTTAACACCATGCATAAAGGTCAAGTCAAAATGAATTAAAGATCTTGATATCATACCTGAATCCATAAAGTATATTGAGGAAAACGTTGGAACAATTCTCTATGATATTGAAGCTAAAGAATAAAAGATTCAAATATAAACACCACTGACCATGCAAGTTAAAGAAGAGATAAAAATGGAACTACATTAAATTAAGAAATGTCTATAACCTCAAAGGAAACAGTGATACACTCTAAAGACCACTCATGGAATAGGAGAAATTATTCACACAAAAGCATCTTGATAATGTAATACCGATCTGATAAGATATTCACCCAATATATCTTATAAATTATTTACATAATACCCATCTAATATATACAAGGCACTGATAACAACAACAACAACAAAATACAAGTCTATCAAAATATGATGAGAAAAGATGAGCAAAGATTTCCCCAAAGAAATATAGATGGCTAGTAGGCACATGAAGAAATGCTTCACATCTTAATCATCAGAGAGATGCAAATTAAAACAATTATAAGATAGCATTTCACACCACAGAGACTGGATCACAAAGAACAAATACAACTAGATTGGTATGAATGCAGGAGAAAGGGACTCTCATTTACTGCTGGTGGGAATGTAGACTGATCCAGCATTTTTGGAAAATAATATGGAAATTCCTTAAAAAATTAGAAATTGCACTTTTGATTGGACCAACAATATTGTTTCTAGGAATATATCCTAAGGACTCAAAACACAGAGCAGAAAAGGCATCTGCACTCATATGTTCATTGCAGCACTATTATCAAGAGCCAAAATATGGAACCAAACCAAGTGCCCAAGAACAGATGAGTAGATAAAGACACAGTGGTACATCCACACAATGGAGTACTATGCAGCTGTTAGGAAAATGAAATAATCAAATTTGCTTATACATGGATAAACATGGCAAGTATAATGCTCAGTGAAATGAGTCAGAGGAGAGGCACAGACATGAATTCATCTGTTGGATATTAAAAAAATCATTATATTATAATATGTATAATACCCCCAAACAATATAAATAATAGATGGTAAGTGTAGTTAAATTAGAAATGGAACCATGATGACAATCATAATTGAAATGATCACTCTTGAATTGGGAATTGAAAGGAAGTTAATTGATAAGCATGATGCCCCTTCAGTACCAGTATTTCTAACTACCATGCCATTAAAAAAATAAAAGAGACACACACACATACACAGAAAGAAACACACATACACACACACACACAGAAAGGCAGAGAGACAGGAGAAAAGTGTCTGCCATGAGACAGGCTGGGAGTGGGTGTGTGGTGTGGATATGAGTTTAACTAGTGAAATGCGTAGCTGGAAATATTACTAGTGAAAATGTAAGTTTTGGAATATTGTATGATGAAACTCAACTATCAACAAAGTTTTAACTTTGTGTCTCATGCTGATGGGATTAAAAAAAAAGGCAAGAAAGAAAAATTATTCTTGGTATGCTCAGAGACCATTTGTGATGCAAGGGATTGGACCAGAGTCAGTCTAGGCAAGACAGGTCCCTACTTGCTGTACTTCACTCTGACATTGTATGTCTCTCTGTTTTAATTAAGAAACATAAACATAAGCTTATTGCTTTGTTGTTATTATTGTTGTTTTTGGAATCTCTTCCCATGCTGGGGACTGAGGACCACTTCTGGTGACACTTCCAACTAGGCCAGATGATTTAGTGCTTGGGCACAATAGTTGCCATTTCTTGGGCTCAGCAGCAGTTGTATCACAAGTGGCATCCTGCTGTGTCTCCAGGTCAACACTTGGATGTGACTAAGGGCCTTTAAATGTCAGCACACAAGACATTGATACCTGACCCCTAAACTACCTTTCTAATCCCCTGCTGTTTTAAACTTTTTCTTAGCTTGACTTACATTAGTACGTTGAGTACATTTATATAGATAGTCTCTTGTATTATTCCTTACTGATCATCCTTTTTTATTGTATGTGTATAAATATCTCGTGTTGCTTCACCTATATTTTCAGAGAAATAAAAGTCTAGTTTGATTTTATAAAGAGCATGTCTCTATTCTCTTTTAGACTAGAAATACATGTTCTTTCAGATTTTAGAATAAATGATTATTTTCCCTCTCACTTTAAATACTAATCCTGAATCAGAGTGGTTTATTCTGTTTCACAAATTTTTAAATATTTTCCAGTGAATAGTTGTTAAAGTATGCCCAGAATACTCAACTTTTTAGCAATAAAACCAAATTAACTTCTAAATTAAAATAATAATAATAAAATTAGTAGGTATGTGGTGTGTGGGTTTCTTATTTTATTTTATTATTTTTTACCACACCTCAGTGTGTTCAGGGTTTATTCCTTATTTTGCAGTCAGGAATTAATCCTGGCAGATTCATAGAAGCATATTGGATCCCAAGGATGAAGAGAAGTATGCTCTCTCTCTCTCTCTCTCTCTCTCTCTCTCTCTCTCTCTCTCTCTCTCTCTCTCTCTCCTTTTACTTTTCTTTCTTTTCTTTTTTTTTGTTTGTTTTTTTTGTTTGTTTTTTGTTCACACCCAGTGATGCTCAGGGATTACTGCTCACTATGCTCTCAGAAATCACTCCTGGCGGAGTGAGTGAGAAATGGCTGCAGGTGGGGGTTTCCAGGCAGAGTGCTGACTGCTCTACCTGCAGAATCTCCACCGGGCTGTGCTTCTTCTGAGGAACTGAGCACCGGAAGGGAGCCCTGTCCTACCCTTCTCTGTCTTTCCTGAACTCTGGAAGCTCTCCTCAGAGCCCTGGGAAGCGAACCCCAAAGAAACTACATTCGGAAGCTACCAAGCGAGCCAGTGAGTGAGTGAGAAATGGCTGCAGGTGGGGGTTTCCAGGCAGAGTGCTGAATGCTGTACCTGCAGAATCTCCACCGGGCTGTGCTTCTTCTGAGGAACTGAGCACCGGAAGGGAGCCCTGTCCTACCCTTCTCTGTCTTTCCTGAACTCTGGAAGCTCTCCTCAGAGCCCTGGGAAGCGAACCCCAAAGAAACTACATTCGGAAGCTACCCAGCGAGTACCAACCAAAAGAGACCCAAGAAAAACCACCCCAAGACACATCCTAGTCACAATGACAAATCCCACAGATAGAGACAGAATTCTGAAAACAGCAAGATCAAAAGGGGAAATTACATTCAAGCAAGCATCCTTGAGATTTACAGCAGACCTGTCACCAGAAACACTCAATGCCAGAAAGCAGTGTTGGGATATTGTGACAAGACTGAATGAAATGAATGCTTCACCTAGAATACTGTACCCAGCAAAACTCACTTTCCGGTTTGACGGAAGAATACATGGTTTCACAGACAAAAAACAGCTCAGAAACTTTACAGACTCAAAACCAGTCTTAAGAGAAAAACTGAAAGACCTAATCTAAGACAAGACTGACCAAAAGACACAACAAATTTCGATATAAAGATGGCATTAAATCCCAGGACAATTCTTTCTCTCAACGTCAATGGACTAAATGCACCAGTTAAGAGACACAGAGTGGCTAAATGGATCAAAAAACTCAATCCAACCTTCTGCTGCCTACAAGAAACGCACCTGAATAGTCAGAACAAACATAGACTCAAAATAAAAGGCTGGAGAAAAGTTATCCAAGCAAACAACACCCATAAAAAAGCTGGAGTGGCCATAGTAATATCAGATAATGCAAACTTTATACTCACGAAGGTTGTAAGGGACAAAGATGGATATTTTATATTAATCAAGGGGTATGTAGAGCAGGAAGAAATAACTCTCCTAAACATATATGCACCAAATGAGGGGCCAGCAAAATATTTAAAACAACTGTTGACAAATCTGAAAAACAATATCAATAACAACACAATAATTGTGGGGGACCTCAACACTGCTTTGTCAACACTGGATAGGTCAACCAGACTGAAATCCAACAAGAATATACTAGACCTGAGGAGAGAAATGGAAGAAAGAGGCCTAGTGGATATATATAGGACACTCCATCCCCAGAAACCTGGATACACATTCTTCTCCAATGTACATGGGACATTCTCCAGGATAGACTACATGCTGGCACATAAAACATACCTCCATAATATCAAGAGGATAGAAATTTTGCAGACTACCTTCGCTGACCACAAGGCTCTGAAATTATTTGTGAATTCCAAAGGGACTCAGAAGAAAAATTTTAACACCTGGAAGTTAAACAGCCTCATACTCAATAACCAGTGGGTCCGAGTTGAAATGAAGAAGGAAATCAAAAGGTTCCTGGAAACAAATGACAATAAAGACACAAACTATCAGAACTTATGGGACACAGCAAAAGCAGTACTGAGAGGAAAATTTATAGCTTTGCAAGCACACATCAGGAAGGAAGAAGGAGCTTACCTGAGTAGCTTAATGACACAGCTAATAGAACTAGAAAGTACTCAACAAAAGGACCCAAAAATAGGAAGACAGAAGGAAATAAAGCTGAGAGCAGAAATCAACGAAGTGGAAACCCAAAAAACAATCCGAAAGATCAACGAAAGCAGAAGTTGGTTCTTCGAAAAAATAAACAAGATTGATAGACCACTGGCAAACCTAACAAAGAAAGAGAGACAGAGAAACTTGATAACTCGTATTAGGAATGAAAAAGGAGATATCACTACTGATATGACAGAGATTCAAAGGGTAATCAGAAACTACTTTGAAAAACTCTATGCCACTAAAAATGAGAACCTGGAAGAAATGGATAAATTCTTGGACTCTTATAATCTTCCACGGTTGAAAGAAGAGGATGTAGCATATCTAAACACCCCCATCACCATTGATGAAATTAAAATGGTAATCAAAAGTCTGCCCAGAAACAAAAGCCCAGGCCCAGATGGATTCACTAATGAATTCTATCAAACTTTCCAAGAGGAACTACTACCAATCCTGGCAAGACTCTTTCATGAAATTGAACAAGTGGAAACACTCCCAAATAGCTTTTATGAAGCCAACATCACCTTGATACCTAAACCAGACAGAGATGCTATGAAAAAAGAAAATTACAGACCAATATCGCTGATGAATGCAGATGCAAAGATCCTCAACAAAATCCTGGCAAATAGGATTCAATACCTCATTAAGAAGATCATCCACTACGATCAAGTAGGTTTCATCCCAGGAATGCAAGGATGGTTTAACATCCGTAAATCTATCAACATAATACACAACATCAACAACAAGAAAAATAAAAACCACATGATTATATCAATAGATGCAGAGAAAGCATTTGACAAGGTCCAACACCCATTCTTGATCAAAACTCTCAGCAAGATGGGAACGGAAGGAACCTTTCTCAATATAGTTAAGGCCATCTACCACAAGCCAGTGGCAAATATTATCCTCAATGGAGAAAAAATAAAGCCTTCCCTCTAAATTCTGGCAAAAGACAAGGCTGTCCTCTCTCACCACTCCTATTCAACATAGCACTGGAAGTACTTGCTATAGCGATTAGGCAAGAAAAAGATATCAAGGGAATCCAGATAGGAAAGGAAGAAGTCAAGCTCTCACTGTTTGCAGATGACATGATGCTCTACTTAGAAAACCCTAAAGACTCTACCAAAAAGCTTCTAGAAACAATAGACTCATATAGCAAGGTGGCAGGCTACAATATTAACACACAAAAATCAATGGCCTTTCTATACACCAATAGTAATAAGGAAGAAATAGACATTAAGAAAACAACCCCATTCACAATAGTGCCACACAAACTCAAATATCTTGGAATCAACTTGACTAAAAATGTGAAAGACCTATACAAAGAAAACTATAAAACTCTGCTCCAAGAAATAAGAGAGGACACGCGGAAATGGAAACACATACCCTGCTTATGGATTGGCAGGATTAACATCATCAAAATGGCAATACTCCCAAGGCGTTATACAGATTCAACGCTATCCCTCTAAAGATACCTATGACATTCTTCAAAGAGGTAGATCAGGCACTTTTGAAATTTGTTTGGAACAATAAACACCCTAGAATAGCTAAAGCAATCATTGGGAAAAAGAATATGGGAGGAATTACTTTCCCCAACTTTAAACTTTACTACAAAGCAATAGTTATCAAAACAGCATGGTATTGGAATAAGGACAGACCCTCAGATCAGTGGAATAGGCTTGAATACTCAGAAAATGTTCCCCAGACATACAATAACCTAATTTTTGATAAAGGAGCAGGAAATCCTAAATGGAGCATAGAAAGCCTCTTCAACAAGTGGTGTTGGCACAACTGGCTAGCCACTTGCAAAAAATTGAACTTAGACCCCCAGCTAACATCATGTACGAAGGTAAAATCCAAATGGATTAAAGACCTCGATATCTGACCCCAAACCATAAGATATATAGAACAACACATAGGCAAAACTCTCCAGGACATTGAGACTTCAGGCATCTTCAAGGAGGAAACTGCACTCTCCAAGCAAGTGAAAACAGAGATTAACAGATGGGAATATATTAAGTTGAGAAGCTTCTGCACCTCAAAGGAAATACTGCCCAGGATACAAGAGCCACCCACTGAGTGGGAGAATCTATTCACCCAATACCCATCAGACAAAGGGCTAATCTCCAAAATATACAAGGCACTGACAGAAATTTACAAGAAAAAAACATCTAATCCCATCAAAAAATGGGGAGAAGAAATGAACAGACACTTTGACAAAGAAGAAATACAAATGGCCAAAAGACACATGAAGAAATGCTCCACATCACTAATCATCAGAGAGATGCAAATCAAAACAACAATGAGATACCACCTCACACCACAGAGAATGGCACACATCACAAAGAATGAGAACAAACAGTGCTGGCGGGGATGTGGAGAGAAAGGAACCCTTATCCACTGCTGGTGGGAATGCCGTCTAGTTCAACCTTTATGGAAAGCAATATGGAGATTCCTCCAAAAACTGGAAATCGAGCTCCCATACGATCCAGCTATACCACTCCTAGGAATATACCCTAAGAACACAAAAATACAATACAAAAATCCCTTCCTTACACCTATATTCATTGCAGCACTATTTACCATAGCAAGACTCTGGAAACAACCAAGATGCCCTTCAACATACGAATGGCTATATATACACAATGGAATATTATGCAGCTGTCAGGAGGGATGAAGTCATGAAATTTTCCTATACATGGATGTACACAGAATCTATTATGCTGAGTGAAATAAGTCAGAGAGA
Organism: Suncus etruscus; assembly: GCF_024139225.1. Classification (NCBI taxonomy): domain Eukaryota; kingdom Metazoa; phylum Chordata; class Mammalia; order Eulipotyphla; family Soricidae; genus Suncus; species Suncus etruscus. The sequence goes on along the minus strand of NC_064854.1, from coordinate 68,258,536 downwards.
GAGAGAGAAAAACGCAGAATGGTCTCACTCATCTATGGGTTTTAAGAAAAATGAAAGACATTCTTGCAATAATAAATTTCAGACACAAAAGAGAAAAGAGCTGGAAGTTCCAGCTCACCTCAGGAAGCTCACCACAAAGAGTGATGAGTTTAGTTAGAGAAATAACTACATTTTGAACTGTCCTAATATTGAGAATGAATGAGGGAAATGTAGAGCCTGTTTAGGGTACAGGCGGGGGTTGGGTGGGGAGGAGGGAGATTTGGGACTTGGGTGATGGGAATGTTGCACTGGTGATGGGTGGTGTTCCTTTTATGACTGAAACCCAAACACAATCATGTATGTAATCAAGGTGTTTAAATAAAAAAAAAAAAAAGAAATCACTCCTGGCTCACTCCACTGAGAGATCAAACCGTGGTCTATCCTAGGTCAGCCACATGCAAGGCAAATGCCCTACTGCTGCACCACTGCTCCGGCCCCTCTCTCCTTTTTCTTGAGGAGTTCACTGTTGGTTATTCTCAATGGTTCCTCCTGGCTCTGAACCCAGGAATTACTCCTGGAACTACTCAGGGCACCATATTGGATGCTGGGTACCAAACCCAGGTTGGCTGATTGCCTTGCAATCAGCCCACTTTACTTTCCCACTTTACTATCATTCCATCCCCTTCTCAGTTTTTTTATTATTGTAAGAATTTATTCAAGAGACTTAATTGATTAACATAATAAGGTATACTAACATAACATAATATACTGACAGAACATAACATATAATATAATTGATATAATAATAATAATACATGTAAGTCAAAGAAAGTTTCTGATTAAAAACATATTTTTTTTCATAATGGCTTACATATCTTTCACTGTACTTTTTAGGTATCTAATCAGGGTCCTCAAACTTTTTAAAAAGGGGGACAGTTCACTGTCCCTCAGACCATTGGAGGGTCTGACTATAGTAAAAACAAAACTTATGAACGAATTCTTTTTTTTTATTTTCTTCTTTTCTTATGTGCTCTGCCACATTTTTTCTTCTTTATTTGAACATCTTGATTACGTAAATGATTGTGATTAGGTTTCAGTCATGTAAAGAACACCCCCATCACAAGTGCAACATTCCCACCACCAATGTCCCAAATCTCCCTCCATCCCACCCCACCACCACCTGTACTCCAGACAGGCTTTCCAGTTCCCTCATTCATTCACTTAATAATGGTAGTTCTCTGTGTAGTTATTTCTATAGCTGTACTCGCCACTCTTTGTGGTGAGCTTCATGGAGTGAGCTGGTGTTCCAGCCCTCCTCTCATAGTCTCTAAGGATTGTTACAAAAATGACTTTTATTTTTCTTAAAACCTATAGGTGAGTGAGACTATTCTGCGTCTCTCTCTCTCTCTCTCTCTCTCTCTCTCTCTCTCTCTCTCTCTCTCTCTCTCTCTCCCTCTGACTTATTTTACTCAGCATGATGGATTCCATGTACATCCATGTATAGGAAAATTTCATTTCTTCATCTCTCCTGACGGCTGCATAATATTCCATTGTGTATATGTACCACAGTTTCTTTAGCCATTCGTCTGTAGAAGGGCATCTTGGTTGTTTCCAGAGCCTGGCTATTATGAATAGTGCTGCAATAAATATAGGTGTGAGGAAGGGGTTTTTGTATTGTATTCTTGCGTTCCCTAGGAGTGGAATTCTTGCATTCTTGTATTTCGGGTTTTTGCATCAGCATTCATCAGGGATATTGGTCTGTAATTTTCTTTTTTGGCAGCATCTCTGTCTGGTTTTGGTATCAAGGTGATGTTGGCTTCATAAAAGTTGTTTGGGAGTGTTCCCGTTTTTTCAATTTCATGGAAGAGCTTGGCTAGGATTGTAGCTCCTTTTGAAAGATTTGAAAAATTCATTAGGAAAACCATTGGGCCTGTGCTTTTCTTTTTGGGCAGATGTTTCATTACAGTTTCAATTTCCTCAGTAGTGATGGGGGTGTTTAGATATACTACATCCTCCTTACTTAAATGTGGAAGGTTATAAGTGTCCAAGAATTTTTCCATTTCTTCTAGGTTCTCATGTTTAGTAGCATAAAGTTTCTCAAAGTAGCCTATGATTACCCTTTGGATCTCTGCAATTTCTGTCGTGATCTCCCTTTTTCATTTCTAATATGGGTTATAAGATTTCTCTCTCTTTCTTTGTGAGTTTTGCCAATGGTCTATCAATCTTGTTTATTTTTTCAAAGAACCAGCTTCTGCTTTCGTTGATCTTTTGGATTGCTTTTTGGTTTTCCACTTCATTGAGTTCTGCTTTCAGCTTTGTTATTTCCTTCTGTCTCGCTATTTTTGGTTTCTTTTCTTAGTCATTTTCTAATTTTTGAGCTGCGTCATTAAGTTATTCAGGTATGCTCCTTCTTCCTTCCTGATGTGTGCTTGTAGAGCTATAAATTTTCCTCTCAGGACTGATTTTGCTGTGTCCCATAGATTCTGGCAGTTTGTGTCTTTATTATCATTTGTTTCCAGGAAAGTTTTGATTTCCTTTTTGATTTCATCTCGATCCACTGGTTGTTCAGTATCAGGGTGTTTAATTTCCAATTGTTAAAGTTTTTCTTCTGTGTGGCTTTGTAGTTCACATCTAATTTCAGAGCCTTGTGGTCAGCAAAGGTAGCTTGCAAGATTTCTATTCTCTTGATTTTATGGAGGTATGTTTTATGTGTCAGCATGTAGTCTGTTTTGGAGAATGATCCATGTACATTGGAAAAGAATGTGTATCCAGGTTTTTTTGGGATGAAGTGTCCTGTATATATCTACTAGTCCTTTTTCTTCCATAACACTTTACAGGGCTAGTATGTTTTTGTTGGGTTTCAGTCTGGTTGACCTATCAAGTATTGATAGTGCCATGTTGAAGTCTCCCACAATGATTGTGTTATTATGGATTTCTTCTTTCAGATTTGTCAGTAATTGTATTAGATAATTTGCTGGTCTCTCATTTGGGTGCATATATGTTTAATAGTCTGATTTCTTCCTGTTGCACATATCCCTTGATTAGTACATAGTGTCCATCTTTATTCCTTACCACTTTTCTGAGTATAAAGTTGGTGTCATCAGATATTAATATGGCCACCCCAGCTTTTTTGAGGGTATTGTTTGCTTGGATGATTTTCCTCCAGCCTTTGATTTTGAGTCTATGTTTGTTCTGACTATTCAGATGTGTTTCTTGTAGGCAGCAGAAGGTAGGATTCATCTTTTTGACCCATTTTTGCCACTCTGTGTCGTTTAATTCATGAATTTAGTCCATTGACATTGAGGGAGATGATTGTCTTAAGATTTAATGTCATCTTTGTAGATAAGTTTGCTGTGTTTGTTGGTCTCTCTTGTCTTAGAGTAGACCTGTCAGTTTTTCCTTTAAGGCTGCTTTATCATCTGTGAAGTATCTGAGGTGTTGTTTACCCATGAAGCTGTGTATTCTTCCTTCAAACCTGAACGTGAGTCGGCCTGGGTGCAGTGTTCTCGGTGAGGCATTCATTTCATTCAGTCTTGTCACAATATCCCACCACTGTCTTCTGGCCTTGAGATTTTCTTGTGACATGTCTGCTGTAAGTCTTATGGATCCTCCTTTGAATGTAATTTCCCTTTTTGATCTTGCTGCTTTCAGTATTCTATCTCTATCTATGGGATTTGTCATTGTAAGGAGGATATGCCTTGGGGTGTTTTTCTTTGGGCATCTTTTAGCTGGTACTCTTTGGGCATGCAGGACTTGATTGCATGTAGTCTTTAACTCTGTGAGTTTCTCTTTGTTGATGTCTTTGAAAGTTGATTCTTCCTGGAGATCTCCTTCCTGGGTTTCTGGGACTCCAATGATTCTTATGATGTTTCTGTTGAGTTTATCAAAGACTTCTATTTTCATCTGTTCGCATGCCTTGAGTACTTTTTCCATTGCCTGTTCATTTGTCTTAAGATTCTTCTCCAATTTCTTCTGTTTTGTTGAGCTTTTCTTCATCACATCTTCTAGTACTCCGATTCTCTCCTCAGCTGCTGATACCCTGTTGGCGAGGCTATCCATTGACGTTTTCAGTTGAGCAACCGTGTTTTTCAGATCTGTTATTTCAGTTTGGAGTTTTCTAATTTCTGTCTTTGTGTTCTCTTCAGATCGATCTATGCTTTTTTTGAGTTCTACGAACATATTCCATATTTCTATTCTAAACTCCTTATCTGAAATGTTAATCAGGTGGTTGGAATTTATTAGGTCATCTTCATTCTCTGTAGATGGTGTTTTTCTGGGAGGTTTCCCTATTGTCTCGCTTGTAGTATGGTTTTTTCTGTGTGTTGTGGTGGGGTTCATTGGTTAGAAAGAGTGTGCGGCCGTGAAGCGTGAAGCTCTTCTGCTGCCTCTAGTTGAAAGTCCTCAGAGTGAACAAAAGCACAGCAGGGCAGAGCCTCCACAGGCCAGAGACCTCAGTTTATTGGACAGCGTTCCCTGCAGCCAGAATGTACTCACTCAGCCGCTTCAAAATGTAGTTTTTTGGGGGTGCCCTCCCTAGGCCTCTGAGGAAACCTTCAGGGATTCAGAAGCACAGGCACAGGCAGACAGATGTAGAAGTTTCCCCTGAAGTCCTCAGAGTGAACCATGAACGAATTCTTATGCACACTTCATATACCTTATTTTGCAATGAAGAAACAAAATAGATACAAATACAATATGTGGCCCGCGGGCTATAGTTTGAGGACCACTGAATTAACATTGAATCAGGGGACTACCCATAACCATCTATGTCCTCCCCCCATTCCAATTCCCTTTCTACAACCCATATACCCCACCATCACCCCCTTGCCTGCTAGAGTAGGTGGACCCCTCTTTGTCTGGCTTACTATAAGTGATCACATATCTGTTTGGTCCTGGAACCCTCCCTTGTTTCCCCCTCTATTTAAGAGGCAGAGCTAGAAAACTCGAGGTATGTGGTTTTGTTTGAAGAAAAGAAAAGCAATAGAATGGGTTATAAAATAAGTGGGGAAAAAAGAAGTCAAAGTCAAATACGCTGGAAATGGGCAGAGTCCCTCTAGAGGCTTCCAACCTCAGTTTGAGAGAGGATGTGAAAAAGGTAATTGAGATACCACAACTATATAGGAAAAAATATCGAATTAAATGACCGGTGAGCACTACAGCAATAAAGACAGGTACCACACAATAGTCTTGGTTCTGAAATCAAATCATGCTTGAGTGCCAAAAGAAAGACAAGACAAAATAAAATAAAATAGTATTGGCAACATCTACCATAGTCTCCACACCAAAATAAAGACATCAAAAAATCAATCAATTGATAAATAAACATGTGGAAAAATTATTGTTTTGTACTTTTTTCCCTCCTTTTCTTTATCCCCCTGTAACTGTTGGGATATTGTGGAGGGAATTCCCTTGACCTAGGAGATACAGAGTTTCTCCATCCCTAAATTATATTGTCATGGGATTAACTCTAGACTTCTTGCATGATCATTTACTCTTTCCTTGCTGCTTTCGTGGTGTGTGGAAGACTTCTGCTTTGTCTTGGATGGTTAAATCAGACCTCTGTTTCTAGAGATCTTGGTGGCTGTGCAGCTCAGGGAATGGAGTTTATGAAGTCTTTATTTGTGGTTCTAGCAGTTTTGCTTCTTCAGTATCGTTTTAATCCATCTTCTGTACTTGGTGTTCGTGCTCGTTATGTTGCTCTTAGAATGGAGCCTGGGATAAAGTCTTTCGTTATGTTTCCGGAAGACCCGTTCAGTTGCGGTTGTCTCAGTCAGACTTCTGGAATTGGAGCTCTTGTTTGTTGAACAGATCGTATGCCCAGAGTAGTACACAGAGAACTACCATAATCATGTGAATAAATGAGGGAACTGGAAAGCCAGTCTAGAGTACAGGTGAGGGTGGGGTGGGATGGAGGGAGATTTGGGACATTGGTTGTGGGAATGTTGCACTGGTGAAGGGGTTGTTCCTTACATGACTGAAACCTAATCACTATCATATATGTAATAAAGATGTTTAAATAAAGAAAAAAAAGAAGTGTATGGGGCCAGCGAGGTGGCGCTAGAGGTAAGGTGTCTGCCTTGCGAGCGCTAGCCAAGGAACAGACCGCAGTTCGATCCCCCAGCATCCCATATGGTCCCCCCAAGCCAAGGGCGATTTCTGAGAGCTTAGCCAGGAGTAACCCTGAGCATCAAACGGGTGTGGTCCAAAAAAACAAACAAACAAACAAAGAAGTGTAATAGGGGCTGGAGAGATAGCATGGATGTAAGTTGTTTGCTCTGCATGCAGAAGAAGAGTGGTTTGAATCCCGGCATCCCATATGGTTCCCTGAGCCTGCCAGGAGCTATTTCTGAGCGTAGATCCAGGAGTAACCCCTGAGCGCTGCCGGATGTGACCCCCCCAAAAAAGCAAAAAACAAAACAAAAAAGAAGTGTAATAATCCAGCATTTGTGTTTAACATGTAAACAAGCACAGAGCTTGAGAGATATTACAGTGAGTAAGGTGCTTGCCTTGCATATAGTCTACTGGGTTTGATCCCCTGCATTCCATATGTTCCAGGTGTCTTTTTTTGAACTAAAAACCAGGAGTAAGTTCTGAGTACTGTTAGTTATGTCCTGGAAAACAAAAATCCAAGAATAATTATTTTGATATCTTTCTCTTTTAAAACTTTTATAGGTTTTATTTTCATGACTAGATATAATATAAAAAAATCAAAGGAACACTGCAAGCCTGTTAGTTTTAAGTTATATTTAAAATATATGAAGAGAAAACAGTCAGAAAACTCAGATAGTTGCACCCTTACAAACTCTCTCAAGATTATTCACTGGCACCACATGACACCCCTAAGTTTGACAAACTCAAGTAGGATCAGAACCAAGTCTCTAGGCCTGAGCACAAAACAGTTAGAAATTAGCACTAGGTTAAGTATGATCATGTGATCTTGAGTGTCCAAAGTGTCCTTTGCCCTTACAAAGACCCAGGAATGATCAAGTTCTTAGTGTTTATGCTTTGAAATGGCATTGATTTCAATATTACTTATGATTTATTTGTGTTGCTGTATAAAACTTTCCTCAAAATTTATATTTATGAAATCCTATTACCTCATGACTTTTACAAATCACATAATTTTTCTGTCTTGCTTTTAGGTGAAGCTATGGTATGATAAAGTGGGACATCAGCTGATCGTCAATGTTCTGCAAGCAACAGACCTTCCTTCTAGAGTAGATGGGCGTCCCAGGAACCCTTATGTAAAAATGTATTTTCTTCCAGATAGAAGGTAGAAAATCATTAAGAAAGTATTTCAAAATCTTAACTAATAGAAGAAAATACTTTTCCTGGTTTTAGTTTAGTAATTTAAAAAATTACTTTTTAAACAATGTGGATTACAAGGTTATTCATAGTAGTTGTTTTTCCACTGTTACAAAGTTGTTCATGATTGAATTTCAGTCAAATAGTGTACACACCTTCATCAGTGCACATAACTCACCACCAAAGTCCCCAGTTTCCTTCCCATCTTTTCACCCTGCTTGCTGCCTGCCTCTATGACAGACGTTTTTCTTCTCTTTCTCTCTCCCTCTTTTACTTGTTCTTCCTTTTTTTGAACACTATTTTTTAATATTGTTACTGAGATATATCATGCCTATCACTGTATGTGCTTTCTGCATTCACCAGGGGTCCTCAAACTTTTTAAACAGGAGGCCAGTTCACTGTCCCTCGAACCATTGGAGAGTTTGACTATAGTAAAAACAAAACTTATGAACGAATTCTTATGCACACTGCATATATCTTATTTTGCAATGAAGAAACAAAACATACAAATACAATATGTGGCCCGCGGGCCATAGTTTGAGGACCACTGAATTATCCTTTAACTATCCAGCACTTGTCCAGAGTGATCATATTTTTTTGTTTGTTTTCTTTTGTTTTGTTTTTTGGGCCACACCCAGTAATGCTCGGGTGTTACTTCTGGCTATGCGCTCAGAAGTTGCTTCTGGCTTGGAGGACCATATGGGACACCGGGGGATCGAACCGCAGCCCGTCTAAGGCTAGGGCAGGCAAGGCAGGCACCTTACTTCTAGCGCCACCACCCGGTCCCTTCTAGAGTGATCATTTCTTACTGTTATTGTCATTGTAGTCCCTTACCTAACCTAACGGCAGTCCCCTGCTATTTGTGGCAATCTTCCAATAATAAAATGTTTATCCTGGCCCTTGTATCTATTGTCTTTGTATATTATTGTCATACTATCTTTTTATATTCCAAAAATGAATGAAATTGTTCTAGACCTATTCCTCCTCTTCTAATTTATTTCATTCAGCATAGTACTCTCCATATTCATCCATGTATAAGCAAATAATGCTTCCTTTTCCTAATCGTTGCATAGTATTCTAATGTGTAGATGTACAACAGGTTTTGTCTCTACTCATCAATTCTGTGTTACTTTGAAGGTTTCCAGATTGTGGCTATTGTAAATAGTGCTGTGATGAACATAGGAAGACAGGGGACTTTTCTGCATTGTGTTTTTGTGCTCCTAGGATATATTCCTCAGAGTGGTATTGCTGGGACATATGGAAGCTCAATTTTTTGTTTTTTTGAGGAATATCTATATTGTTTTCCAAAAAGGCTGGACCAGTCAACATCCAGTGAATGAGAGTTCCTTTCTCCCCACTTTCATGCCAGTTGTTCTTATTTTTTGTGATATTCCAGGGGTCTCAAACTTGCAGCCCGCAGGGGATTTGTGGCCCTCTGTACAACATTTTGTGGTCCTGCCCTAGAGGAATCTTATATTGTTTTGTTTTGTTTTAATTGTTTGGGTCACACACCCCAATGTTCAAGGCTTATTACTGACTTTGCACTCAAGGATCACCCCGACTTTGCCTCCTGCGGCCCCCAGGTAAATTGAGTTTGAGACCCCTGCAGTTAGACAGTCTCCATGGAGTGAGAAGATATCTCATTTTTTAAATTTGATTCTCCTTGATGATTAGTCATGTGGAGAATTACTTAATGTGCCTTTTGAACATCTCTATTTTTTTCTTTGAGGAAATGTCCATTTCTTCTTCCCATTTTAAACTCTAAAATTTAAAGATTTTTTGCTGTATATAAGACCAAAAATTACTTATTTTTAATGTAATTGACTTTTTGATGAGTTTAGAAGTATATAATCCACCAACGATATCTTTTGCAAATAAAAGCATTATGGGAAATAGAAAGCCTGTCTAGAGTACAGGTGGGGGCGGAGTGGGAAGGAGGGATATTTGGGACATTGGTGGTGGGAATGTTGCACTGGTGATGGGGGGGTGTCCTCTTATATGACTGAAACCCAACCACAATCATGTTTGTAATGGTGTTTAAATGAAATATTATTTAAAATATAAAAGCATTAGTTCTATAATATGATTACACCCCTCAGAAATTCTTCATGCTTTTTATATTCCTCAATCTGATAATTTTTAAAAGATGTATTACTATGTTTGTATATTAGCCTTTATAGTTGTTATTTATGAAGCACTTTTGTATATTTCAGCTTATGCTCACATTGTAGTTGAAATTTGAAATTGAATCAATGCCTTTTATATTTTTATATTAAAATCTTAATTAAAAATATGCAATTTCTAAAAGCAATATCACATATAACTAAAGTAGATGGTAGCATGGAATTATTTCAATTTTTTTCATTTAAACAAATTCCTTATTTTTCAGTGATAAAAGTAAAAGGAGGACTAAAACAGTAAAGAAAATACTAGAACCGAAATGGAATCAAACTTTTGTCTATTCACATGTACATCGTAGAGATTTTAGAGAACGAATGTTAGAAATAACTGTGTGGGATCAACCAAGAGTACAAGAAGAAGAGAGTGAATTTCTTGGAGAGGTGATGTATATTGTAGATTCAAGTCATATGTTTATATAACTTGTGTGATGCATTAATAATTAATGCTTTGTATTATGTTTTGAATAAGGTGTTTGATTTAATTTGAGAACTACCCTTTCAGATCCTCATAGAACTAGAGACAGCACTTTTAGATGATGAACCCCACTGGTATAAACTTCAAACACATGATGAATCTTCACTACCTCTTCCTCAGCCATCACCTTTCATGCCAAGGCGACATGTTCATGGAGAAAGTTCTAGCAAAAAACTTCAAAGTAGGTTACAATTTTCTTAGTTTTATCTAAAGTATTTTTATAGTTTTCTACTTAAAGATTAACATTTAAGTTACTATTAAAATGTTTTAGTAGAGGGGGTCAGAGAGATAGCTCAGCTGTAGGACGTTTGCCTTGCACACAGCCAATACAGGACAGATGGTGGTTCAACTCCTGGCATCTCATATGGTCCCCCATTCCTGCCAGGAGTAACCAACCCCTGAGCACCACCGAGTGTGACCCAAAAACAAAAAAAAAATTTAACAGAGAACAATATGTTGCAAATTGTCTGTATAAAATGACTTATAAAACAATGTCTACATTTACAAATACAAGTAGAATATCTGCATACATATACATAATATGGTGAATGAGTATTAGTACAGATAAAAATGAAACTTTTTAATAAAACCTATAAACCCTGAATTGTAACTTTTTATCCTGTACTGATTCAGACATTGATTAATTGATAATGTCTATCATTATTGACAGGTTGCCATATATATCATGATCATTTATACTATCTGGGGATTTTTAATTTTACTATTCATAAGAATTGTTTAAAATATCATGATTTGGGGGGCTGGAGCAGTGGTGTAGAGATAGGACATTTGCCTTGCACGTGGTAACCTAGGACGGACCACAGTTCGATCCCCCCAGCATTCTATATGTTCCCTCGAGCCAGAAGCAATTTCTGAGCGCGTAGCCAGGAGTAACCCCTGACCATCATTGGGTGTGGCCCAAAAACCAAAAATAAAAAAATAATAGAATATCATGAATTTTTTATTGTTAATCATTTGGTGACTAGGGAAATAATATTATTCTGTACATTCTATTATTTTTTGAATTATGAATAATTGAACAACTGATACTTAAGAGCTTCTTTTTGATAATATGGAACAAAAATTTGCTTCATACATATAATTATTTAATATTAGTGCTAAAGTAACCAGTCATTTCCTCAAAATTATTTTAATGCAGTTTAATGGCTATTTTTAATATAATTTTTATTTTGATCGTAGTGGCTTACATATTGTTAACAATAATATTATAGGTACATATTTACATAAAAATCAGGGGGTTCCCATCACCAATTTGTCCTCCCTACACCTCCATGTCCATCCTACCTCCCATATCCTCCTCCCTCACTCCCGGGGCTGCGAGAATATGTGGTCCCCTCTGTACCTAGCTTACTACTTAGTAGTCTTGGTCTTGGTGCCTCCCTTATTTCCCCCTCTAACTATGAGGAAGGACTACATAGTTCAATTTATGTAAGTAAGATATTCTCCTTTCTATGAGCTCCTTTCTATGAGCTCAAGAAAGCTCCTGGCAAGAAAGGTCTCTTTAAACTTATTACTCATTTCCATCTTTCTGATTGCAGAGGAGGGAACTGAATTAGACACAGAATAGTATAGGCACTTTTCTATAATATCTTAGTATAATTAATTATAAATGACACTTTTTTTCTTTGAAGTCCCCTTGATTTTATAAATATTCAGTGATTATGAGGAGGAAAACTAAGAAGTATTATCTTGGAAGAGCATATATTTTTATTTTGTTTGTTTTTGGTTTTTTGGTTTTTGGGCCACACCTGGCAGTGCTCAGGGGTTACTCCTGGCTGTCTGCTCAGAAATAGCTCCTGGCAGGCACGGGGGACCATATGGGATACCGGGATTCAAACCAACCACCTTTGGTCCTGGAACGGCTGCTTGCAAGGCAAATGCCACTGTGCTATCTCTCTGGGCCCGGAAGAGCATATATTTTTACAAAAAAATTAAAAAATCTCAGCTTTTACTTTGTATTATTATTCTAAATATTGAGTAGTAATGTAATAAATTTTCAAAAAAATTGACCACATCCTTTACCAGACACAGAGGTGTCTCTGTTTGCCTTACTGTTGTACAGGATCTCAGCGAATCAGTGATAGTGACATCTCAGATTATGAGGTTGATGATGGTATTGGAGTAGTTCCTCCAGGTGCGTGGGTTAAATGCATGGCCCTGCTTCACTGTGCTTCTATGCTTGTTTTTCACTGTCAATTTCCAGACTTCCTCTGTATACTGAACTGGAGATTTTTAGCATAGAAAAATTAGTATATGTTATTCCACGGTAATGGGTGTTCTAAATTGTTGTTAATATGTAACTATTAACTGTCCAGTAATATTTTATTTACTTTAGTCATATTCTTTCTTAAAAACATGGCTAACTAGGATAAGTCATTTCACACATTGCTGTGAGCATATGTAAAGATATGAACCTTATTGCCAAAGGATATGGTTTATTTCCTAATATAAAATTTATTCTCTTGTTTTATGTAGTATGTCTATGTTTTTCCATTCACTTTTCTGAGTATTATGTAGCCTTCCATGGAATATACTGAGAAAGGTGCATGATGGGGTCTTAATTTGCATGTGGCATGGCTTAACATTTAATGCTTCCATGATGTGTTCTTCAGTAAATATCCCTAAATTGTGTATATATGTCTGTATCAAAAAAGAAATGCCTTAGAAATATTTAATATTCATTGTAGGCTAACAAATTTTTCTAATTGAGTTCTAAAAATTTTTATGACATTTTTACATAAAAGATGTTTCTTGCCAGAAAATAAGACAGAGTAAGTAAAGGCTTATTTTCTTGGCATTAATTCCTTGGTTTACTAATAAAAAGTAATCATAGTTACTTATAAATAAGTAACTATTATTATTACTACTAAAAAGAAATTAAAGAGGTAAAATTAAAACATAAAATGTATTTTAAAGGCATTTGTCTAAGATAATATTGATAAATAACCTCTTAATTTTTGTAATTTTTCAAATAACAGTGAATTTGGGGGGCAAATATTTCTACAAATTACTACAAATTTCTACAAATTAGGTCCATCCTAATGGCCAACTTCACAAATAATAGAGATAACCAACTTCATAAAACTAGAAAAATATTATGAATAACTTTCTAACAGTTTTATTTGCTTCCTACTAACCATAAAAAGAACATTATAATTGTTTGAAAGTAGCAATTTTTTAATATAATGAGACTATGATATCTTCACTTAATTATATCATGCTTTTTAATATGCCCTATTTTCCAGTGTATAAGACAACTTTTTAACCCATGAAAAACTTATTAAAAGTTGGGGGTCATCTTATATGCCAGTATATGGCATACTGAAACTTACTCTAACTTCAGGGATGAGTGATACATCCCCCTCTTACCTCCACATCCCATTCAGCTGTCAGACATCATCACTCAGTCCTCTGCTTGTCCTGAATAATCTTTCAGGGCACACAGAGGAGTTGAGTTACTGAGTGCAGCATTCCATCCAGCCTCCGGGTGTCATCACTAGTATGCGGTTTTCTGGTGCTCAGTCCTCTTTTCAACTTTTATGGACCAGAGGAGGCGCTCTTTCTCCCTCTAGCTGTCCTATTAATCACTGCACCCCAGCCAGCTGTTCTTGGAGGAGCCCCTTCTCCCTGCTCTCAATGTAGATCACAATTAAAAAATCACAGTCACTCACTACAGATGACAAATGTAAATGATTGTTGGCACTCCAAAATCTAGCTTTATTAAACATATACTGTTAACCTTTGAGAGATCCGCTCTTTTTTCTCTTACATTTTTTAATTTCTATTTGTTGTGCCTTAAAATAGAGGTAGTCTTATTCTGCGAATATAGCCCAAACCCTATATTTTAACAGGAAAAGTAGGGGGCCATTTTATATGGCAGTCATTTTATATGCCGGAAAATACAATAACTAAAAGTGGCCAGTAAATTTTAAATAATAATTGGCAATAGTTGCATTTTGTACTTTTGTTTCTAAAATTATAAAATAGATATCATTGCTCTGAAGTGTTAGAATATATTTTTACCAAATGAAAAGTTAAATAATTATTGTTAATTATATAAGCTGTAATATCTAATACAAAGCAGATCCAATAAGTAATTAATTATAGCATCAATGATTATAATATTTGTAAACTATACTACATTTTTAGAGAGGGTAAAACAGTAATTGAACTTCTTTAATTGTTGATAGTGTACTTTTTTTAATTAAGAAAGGGAGAGAATGGAAGGAAAAGGGAAGACAATGAAGCTCCTATATTCTAACAGTTATTTACCTGGGCTCAGTATAAACTGGGGTAGTGAATTGTAACTTATTTTATTCATTTATTTTAGGGGTGTGTGGTACACCTGGCTCTGCTTCGTGCTTACCCCTAGCTCTACATTTAGGATTACTCATGATGGGCTTGGAGACCCATTTAGTGAGCGAGGGATCAAACCAGAATCAGATGATGCTCGGCCCCATTAATTTTTAACTTTATTAGAATAGTTCAGTGGTCCTCAAACTATGGCCTGCAGGCCACATATTGTATTTGTTCCCAGTTTGTTTCTTCACTTCAAAATAAGTTATATGCAGTGTGTGTAGGAATTTGTTCATAGTTTTTGTTTTTACTGTAGTCTGGCCCTCTGCTTAAAAAGTGTGAGGACCACTGGTAGAGCAAAGGAACTTGTCCTAGAAAACATTTGGTTATACTTTCTCAATACAAGACTCCAGCCAGTCTGTTTTCTAACCCAAATCAATACCTTTAGGACTTGGTGAATAAAGAAGTGCTGATTTCTTTCTTTCTCTCCCATGAGACAAAGCCTGCCCTTGGTCCAGATGAGACCTTCATCTGGACTGAAGTTTTGGGTGCTTAAAAATTAAAACCAATCTTAAATTAAGCCAATAAGACAATGTTCAGTTCTATACAACTCACCAGAGTAATTTGATTTTGTAGTTTATCCTTCTTTACTGAGTTATACAAATGGCTACTTTGCTACCCTGCTAATGGACTGGACCCCTTCACCAAATTTCAGTAAAATACGCCATCTCTTCTGTGTCTGTGCAAATAAATATATTGCCATGAAGTATTAAACATGCTAAGGTGTAAAGAAGAGAAAAGAACATGTTTCATTCTTTATAAGGTTCAATTTATCTGCCAACTCTAGGCTATAGCTCAGAAGGATAATCATTAATATCTATTAAAGCAAAACATACATGCAGTTCAAGCAGTATAAATTCTATGAAACTTTCATGCAGGAAAAATATATATGAATTTTATAGTGTTCAATTTTTTTAGAGCATTATGATCTTATTAAATTAGTTAAAGACCTTCCTCATAAGTTTATCATAAAATTTATACAAACAAAATATAGGTTATTGGGAAATATTAGGTCATCAATAAAAAAAGCTTGATGGTACATTTTAAAATGATACATTAATTATCAAGTAGAGTATGAGTCCAATTAAATTTAATAGTTTTATAATACACAAAGTTTTTAATAGTTACAAATATAATATTTCCTTTGTCACATAAGTTTTTGTTTTCATTTCAAAAATAGTGTTGTGACCTCAGTTGAACAATTCTGATTAGACTGCAACTGTAGATTAGAGATTATAGTTTCATTTTAATTAAAACATAGATAATATAAACCTATTTGCTCGAGGAGAAAATAACTTTTAGAATTCATTTTTAATTCAATAATGCTTAGTGAAATAACATAATTTCGCTAACATTAACACATTCATGGGTAAGTTTAGATGTTTTGGGTAGAGTTGCTGATTGGTTATTTACAAGTTAATTTTCTCTGCATTATTGCCATACTTATTTCCAACTGTATTCAAAGTTTCATTAGAAAATTTTAGTATTACTACTTGTTTGCAAAATTTATAGTCAGTATTTGTAATCGTGAATGTCTGTTAATTTCTAAAAAAATTAGTATGTCATCATAATCACTTGTTTATTAGTGAAATCATCTTAAAATGCTACTAAAATAATTGTTCTTTGCAAGAAAAATGGAAATAATATAAAAATAAACATCAAATTCCTAAGCATTGATTTGTATATTAAATAGAATTCACTGTCAAATTGATTTGTATTATTGAAAAATCATCAACTCATTCTTTAAGTTGATATAGTATCACAGACTCATTTGGAGGCATCAGTTTTCATATTCATATTCAGTATCTCCATGGTAACTTTGAACTACAATGTGATCTCTTCTTATGCATGCGTATTTTACAGTATGTGTATGTATAGTTAATACTTTTAAAGATAATGCTAATATTACTGGTTGGATGGCCTTTAATTTTCATAGGTTAGTGGCTGCTTTAGATAGATATTTCCTCATTTATATTGTAAAATAATACTGACACTTCTCTTGTGTGTGCGTTTGCCAGTAGGTTCTAGATCTAGTGCTAGAGAAAGTAAATCTACAACATTAACTGTGCCAGAACAGCAAAGAACAACTCATCACCGCTCACGTTCAGTATCTCCTCATCGCGGCGATGATCAGGGAAGACCACGTTCACGTTTACCAAATGTGCCATTACAGAGGTAGGATTTGAAATGGAGCTTGTGTCTCTGACAGTACTTTTTAATATAGTATAAAATAAATTGCCACAGGACAGAATTAAATAAAATAATGTTAGTCAATTAATTTTTTCTTAAGTAATCTATCAGAAAGCCTTTATATTTATTACCCAGCCTATGAAACATCACACTCTTTAAACATCTGAAAAATTCTTAGATTTAAGTAGTGCATGCATATGATACACATTGTTATAAAAACTTTTATTATACTCTTTTCTAGTTTTATCTCCCATAAGGATAAATTGCATAGTAATGAATCAGCCTTTAGAAATAAGTTACACAAGGATGAGTTTAAAGACAAATGTAATTTTAAAGTAATTATCAGTTTTATGAAACATATCATATGTTTGGAAAATTCCATAAGACATAAGTAATTGTGCTTTATTTCATGTACTCTGAAAGAGATCTGAAATTTTAATTCAATATTCAGATGAAATTTTTGTTACTTCTTTAATAAAGGTGTAAAATAAGGTTGGCAAACAAAACTTTTGGAGAAAAAAATCTTTAACTCATTGATTTAATAGTAATTGGTTATGATATTAACCCTTTTCAGAGGATGTCAGTTGCCATTTTATTTCTGTTCTTCCCTGTTCTTTATGCCTATTTGGGAAGATGATGTACATTGATGAATAAGAATTTTTGTAATCATTTTAGGAGTTTAGATGAAATTCATCCAACAAGAAGGTCACGATCTCCAACTAGACACCATGATGCCTCCCGAAGTTCAGTTGATCATAGATCCAGAGATGTGGACAGTCAGTATTTATCAGAACAAGACAGGTACTTGTTCAAGCTATGACCTCAGCTTATAAGATAGTTTTACTTTACTTTAGTATATAATTAACGTCATGGCATATTTCATTAAAGAGTAAAAGAATTTCAGTACTGAAAATTGAAATTCTCTCAGGGAAGAACTCTTTAGATGAAAATCAATCTACCAGTTTTGGTTAATATATTGTCATAATATGTACATATTGTTTTCCAGAATACAAATTTATGTTTAGCCAGTTTGTTATTGACTGGAATAC
This sequence comes from Suncus etruscus, assembly GCF_024139225.1. Taxonomy (NCBI): domain Eukaryota; kingdom Metazoa; phylum Chordata; class Mammalia; order Eulipotyphla; family Soricidae; genus Suncus; species Suncus etruscus. Next base: position 68,240,981 of record NC_064854.1, on the reverse strand, counting down.
TGACCTAAACTTTTGAAGAAATCATGTAAGAAGTTTTCACATTTTTTTGGTGTGGGCTTCAGTCTTTGGAATGTTATTCATAATAATAGAATTTTATTTGTGTGATTTAAAACTTTGGGCTGTGAGTCATTTTAAAGAGCTAATATTTCTGAGCTTCTTTAATAATTTCAGTAATAATAATATTGTTATAATCCTACTTTTCATAGACTACAGTTTCATAAAATATACATAAAATACAAAATATTATATTGGATGCTTATATACGGGTGTGCACTTAAGTTTACTTATGTGTTTACTAATGAATAAATACTTCCTAGGAGCTAATTCTAAAAATATTATTATTTTATTGGTCTTGGTGCCCATAAACTTATCTTAACCATATCTCTAATCTGTCTTCTGGAAGCTTGAAGAAGAAAAATTTTCAGAGTGTGATAGTGGTGCTGACTGTTTTATCTTTTGCTGCATAGTCAAAGATCCAGAACTCAAGTGAAGCCTTATACCTCCTGAAATGTAATCCTACTACAGGAAATGAGTCCAGAAATTCAAGAGATGGAGTGAGAGTAGAATATGAAATGTACAACAGAATAGGATGCCGTATATACTACTCAGCCTTAGCTGAGTAATAAGAGCCACTTTGTCAACTTGCATTGAGGCCAACATTAATTTGTGCTCAAGAGGGAAAACAAGAATTCTTGGCCACCATATCAATTTCAGAATATCAAAAAAAGTTTTAATTTAAAAATGAAACAATTGGTTAGTTAAAACTTAACAGCAAATATAAAATCACTACTACATTTTCAATTACATTTTCATTGGCTTAAACAAAGATAATTATCATGCTTTAACTTTTTAAAAATTAAAAAAATTAGGGTCCATATTAAGCTTCAGAAAGGATAAATTTATATACTATTTTAAGGTTATTAAAATTGCCCAAGTGTCTAGAGCTGGAAATAAATTTCTGTCTTTTTTGGGATAGGTTTATTTTCATTTTGTTTTGTTTTTCTTTAAAATTACTTTGAAATACAGTAGAAAGTTAGCAACCTAACTTTTATCATAATGTTTGTACTTTATTGTTTAAATTATTTAAAATACTGTCATGTTTATTTTTGTTTAACTTCTCAAGAAAATATGCTAGTGCAGACAATCTGGTTTCTTCCCTTTCATGTTTCATCTGCATACCATTGGCATACTCCATGTCACTTAATGCTTCATAATTTATCTGTTTTCACTCACCACCCATCCTGTCTGTGCAGTGAGCTTCTTATGCTGCCCAGAGCAAAACGAGGACGAAGTGCAGAATGCCTACATACTACCAGGTAAATATAGGGATTTGGTAATGGTAACTGTGTGTGGTAACTCTTTCCATTCCACTATTCTTTTGTCTTTCCCTTAGTGTTTAATTCCAGGTATGTCAAATAAATTGCTAAGTACCCAAAATTTTTTGTTCAAGGCTTTAGAGATAGTACATACAGCAGATGCTTGCCTTAAACAACAAAGTCTGCTAGTACCAGTGTTCAGTCCCTCACACTGCATGAATACTGTTCCCCAAGCATGTCTAGGAGTAATACCTAAACAAGAACAAGAATAAGCCCTGAGAACCACCAGGTTTCAAAAAATAAATAAATAAATAAATAAAACAACATTTTTATTGGACATGGAAAGTATAGAAAAGTTTCCTCATGTGTCTTACCTTAATTCAGGCAAATTGAATTTAAAATTCAGATACTGATGAACCTCTGTAAAATTGTACACATGATCCTAAAACCAAGAAAAGAATTTCTGCAACTAAAGTTTGCAATCCTCACATTGAACAGTCTCTCCCTAGAGAACATACGCAAATAGATACACACACATATAAACACCATCCTACTCACAACAGTTCTTATCTATTATTATTTTTATGATTGTAATTTTTTGTGCTTTTTAATTAGTTATTTTTTTTGAATCTACTGTTCTTTATGTTCTATTATTTTTATGTTTAGGCCAGTTTGTTTTTATTGAACAGCTTTACCTCATTTGTTTTTCAAGAGTAAGGATACTAGACTTGACTTCTCAATCCATATTCCTTTAACACTGTCCTCACAAAAGTAAGACCTCTATAATGTAAATGAACTTTTATTTTGGGGGGATTTTTTGGGCCACACCCAATGACACTCAGGAATTACTCCTGGCTATGCACTCAGAAATCCATCCTGGCTTGGGGGACAATATGGGAGGCCGGAGGATCAAACCAGAGGCTCAAACTGCGGTCCATCTTAGGTCAGCCTCATGCAAGGCAATTGTCCTATTGCTGTGCCACTGCTCCAGCCCCTAACTAAACTTTTTTATAATGACAGGTAGCAATGAAAACCTTTTAATATGAGAAGAAATGGGAACTATTAACCTCCAAGTGGAGTTTAGAGCATAAAACTTTATCTCACACTGGTTTCATATCTAAACTAAATTATTGACTGATCATTGAGAATATGGTTAGTTGGTGTCAATTTGGAATTAACAGAAAGTAAAATAGCAAGTCAGTAAAGCAACATCATACATGCAAAAAATTATTCAATATTTTGTTAAGTAAAGTAAGAAGGAAAAAGTTTTTCTGGAATTTAAGGAAAAATGCAGAATTCATTTTATCATTGTGAACCTCATGGTTTACTTATAATCTTGCAAACATGGTTTATCTAACATGAATTGTCTTAATTTTTTACATGTATAATACTGATAACCACTGTAATGTTTATTCTCACAAGATAAAGTTAGAAGTGTTGTTTTTCTTAAGCTGAAAAATAAAATAAATATTATAAAAATGCAGATTATTGTAATGCTCAATTGCCCACACTTTTTGGGCAATTAATTTATTATAGGTTTTTTTATATTAAAAAATGTTCTTATTGGGGCCAGAGAGATAGCATGGAGGTAAGGTGTTTGCCTCACATGCAGAAGGACGTTCAAATCCTGGCATCCCATATGGTCCCCTGAGTCTGCCAGGAGTGATTTCTGAGTGTAGAGCCAGAAGTAGCCCCGAGCGCTGCCAGGTGTGACTCAAAAACCAAATATATATATATATATATATATATATATATATATATATATATATTCTTATTGTTCTGTTCATTTGAGAAGTACAAAAGAAAATTAAACTTACATTGATAATCTAAATAGAATATATTTTTATTTCCATTGTTTCCTTTAAAAAAAAATGAGCCCGTAAGGAACGATTTCTAAATGTTGCCGGGTGTGACCCATAAACAAACAAACAAACAAATAAAACATGTGGAATGTTATCTGAAAGTGGTTAATTATTTTTGTATAGTATTATCTTTAAAATATAACACGTAAAGCCAAAAGATAGTACAGTGGGTAATGTACAAACTCGGGTTCAATCCCTCACTCTCCATATGGTCCCAGTCCTGCCAAAGGAGAACCTGGAGCATAGCACTAAACATGATTCTTGATCAATGCTGACTGGTCAGACCCCTTCTGCATCACACCATGTTATCATATTGACACCTAGAAGTTTTTAGAAAAATACTCTAGAGTTTATCCTTTCAGTAAACAAATAAAATGACATTTTGAATACAAAATTCTTTGTAAATCATTTACTGTAAAGAAGTTACTGAGAGTAGTAATGTGATATTAAACAATTGTCCTCATTTTGCCCAAGAAAAAGATGCTAATAAAGTAAAATTAAGGACAAGGATTCAGATTCAGTATTGTTTGTCATTTTTCACTGATATACTTTTTCCATAAAAATTTTCTTGCAGGGAGGGGATGTTCTTAGGACAGACAATTTATGACTACTACTACTAAAATATTTGTGAGACAGGTTTTGGAAATTTTACAAATTGAAGCCCCATCTTGGAGATTGAAAAAACTTAGCATAAAAGACATACTAATTGAATTTGTCTCATAATATTTGATTCCTTCTTCCTTAGTTCTTTAAATCAAAGTATTCTTTTAATGGAACCTACGAAAAGTGTTGAACAGAAAATGCTGCAGCCGACCAGTGATTCACTCTATACTTAATACCTGTTCTTTCTTACAGCATCTCTAACAGGGTAGATTACCTCTCTCATTGTTTAACTATAGAAAGGCTTAATCACTTGATCTGAATTACTCAAATTGTAGCAATGAAGTATCCAAACAAAGGTAGGAATATAGGGAATAGGCTATATATTAAGTTGTTCCATTTGTTCCCCATTCAGTAATAACCCATGTTAAAATGTTCCTGAAAAAAAAAAGTACTTTTGTTCCATTTTCTTAGAAAAGTTATATCACTCTCTATTAACAATAAATGTTTACCTCAGGTTAGGAGTTCAAAAGAAATCTTTGTCTTTTCTAGAGGACAGCAAGATCCTAAGTGTCTATAAAATTTATACTGACTATTTTAACTATGATACACACATGCATTATTATTTTTAAAGCTGGAATAAGAGGGTTTGTTTATGGCCATCAGTCAGTAAGACACTTCTATTCTGATGTTTATTTGTACTCAGTTAAATGAATCTCCTCCATTTTCTTACACCTTAAGCCAAGAGATTTATGGCATTTTATCTTCATCAATGAAATTTGTAGTGACATCATTGAGTTATTATGTTAGTTAACTAGATGTACTTAACCTTTGGTGGTTATAGACAGTCCCCGACCCCTTGAAACTATAAAAGGAATCTAGATAAAGCTGGGTCTTCTTGTTTCTATTTCACACATAATAAAATTCATATTTTACTTTGTATGCATCTCACCCTGTGGGTATAATTAGATCCAAAAACTGTTCAATGGGAAAAAATTGCCTCCTCATCTCTCCCTGTCTTTCCTAATTTACCCTGGACCAATATCAGGATTCAAGTATCCAACTACTACTGATCAGCTCTTTGCTGGTTATTATAATAATTAACTCTTTTAGTTTTTTTTTTCATTCCCAAAGTATATAATTTGATTAGTACTTCTGGCTGTGAATTGTGGCTTTCATAAAATTAGGTTAAAACCATAACAGGGACCAAATAGTTAAATATAAATATTGGTTAATTGTAAAATTTAGTTAACAGATAGTTTTCAAACTAATATAGGCTAATTACAACTTGCTACCCTTCTTATAAATATGAAGGCATATGTCTGAGTCTACTGTTTTAGTCATTTGAATTTGTCCTCAAATAAATATTGATTTTCTTCAGAGAATTTTTTTGGATCTCTCTTTGTAGTTTCCTAGACTTCCTTTATTTTTATTTCCTAGTAAAAGTTTTGCTCCATATATCATTTTGTTTCTGTAGTTTGTTTTACCACACTCACGACATCTTTTTAAGTACTATAAAACATCCCTCCCAGGTGCCTTTATTATATTTACAGGTAAGAATACTAACAGTGACTCTAGTTATAAAAGACACCTTGCCTATTAAAAATAGGAACTCTTTAGCACTAAAAATTCTTCATTAAATTAATTATATGATAAAAAACCATTATAATAATTATATCTAAAATTGATTTAAGTATAAAAATTAATTAGGGCAAGGGAGATAGCGTGGAGGTAAGGCATTTGCCTTTCATGCAGAAAGTCATCGGTTCGAATCCCAGCATTCCATATGGTCCCCCGAGCCTTCCAGGAGTGATTTCTGAGCATAGAGCTAGGAGTAACCCCTGAGCGCTGCTGGGTGTGACCCAAAAAATTAATTACATATTTCTGTTAAGTAAAAATCTGTTTCTTCACATATTAGAATTCTAGTCTTTTATCATTTGTTTACTTGTTGATTTTATTTATAATTTATTTTGCTATTATATTTTACTTATTTTATATTTTGTATAATTTTATTTTGTGAAGTTCAATTCTGCCTACATATACTAAAACCAACACATTGGCAAGACAGAATTTTCTTCTTCATCACAAATGCTTTAATTCAAAATATTGAGATTCACTGATGAAATAGTGGTTAGGTAAGAACATTTGGAAGTTGTACCTCTAATTCTTTTGTCTAGTGTCATGAACCAAAATAGTTTAGTTGTAAAAAATTTTCTTCTTTGATGTCCTTCATTTTGTTTTGGTGTGGCATCTGTTCTTGGTAATTAAGTTTTAGACATTCTGTTTTAATGTGTTCTGTATCTAGTTTTTCATAAGTAGATGTGATTTAATCTCATTTTTCAACTGAGACCCTTTTTTTACAAATTATGCAAAAAACAATTAAGCATAATGTTTGTTTAGTTGTATTTTCTAAACAAAATTTTGCACTGCCATTCTGTCAGCTTTCTCACACCCTTATGAACTGAATCACAGTGATTCTACATTTTATGTAAAGGGGACATTATTTTATGCTTTACTCTCTAACATGGTCTTCCTTTCTTTGTTTCCTTTGTCTTTCTCTTCTACCACTGGATGCAATGCACTGGCACTAGTGAACTGCAGCCCTCCCTTGACAGGGCTAGGAGTGCTAGTACCAACTGCTTGAGACCAGATACTAGTTTGCATTCACCAGAACGAGAAAGGTATAAAATAAAGACTTTCTTAATTTTCTATCATTTGTACTAGTATCTTTTCTTCAATCACTTTGTTTCATGTGTGTCTCATAGATTTATTCATTCATATTCACTTTGCTGACTGTCCACATCCCCTGTCCACTATTATACAGATCTCTGTAGAGATATGTGTATGAAAAGAATCCAAAGGATACACATACACATATTTCCATGAATGTTGTTGCAAATGATGTGATGTGATTTGTAACTCTTCTGGCTACTGCTTTTTTCCTTCTGTTGTGCTTTAATGGTTTGATTTGCACACTATTCAGAGAGCCTTCAGTATGCTGATAATTTTATAAACTAATTGAAGGGGAGGATAACTTTTTTATTTCACTAATAAATAGCATTTAGGTTTAACAATTTTCACCAAACTGAAAGCAAGAAAACTCATTACATAGAATACTTCTGTTCATCTTTATTTTTCAATTAGCCTTTTCTTCTTAGAAGGATAAGTTTTGTCCACAGTGACTCACACCATCCTGTGAATGGACTAGTAAAACATGGGATAGATTGGGTGAAGATAAGTAGGAGGGGATGCTGGGTGGGTAGTTTGCTGAAAGGGGAACTTAGGTCAATTAAATTTAGGAACCTTTAATTATACTAAATTATACTTGGCAACAAAATACATGTCTCTCTTAGATTTCTTGGTGACAGGCAAAATTAAATACACATAATATAAACACACAATGTTTTATTTCAGAGGCTAGAAGATGGTACAGAGCTCTTGAATGGCATGTATAAGATCATGAGTTCTAACCCTGGTGCACACACCAAGGTGAGCCTGACAGCTCTGATATTTAGAATGCTTGGCAAGAATTGGCCCAGAAGATAACTTAAAATGCTCTAAATGACCAAGAGGTCAAACCCTTTCCTTTTGTTGCTCCCTGGCAATCCTAATATCTCAACTGTATAGGGAGGGAGGCCTTGAAGGGTAATGTTTTGAATTATAAAAAAAAAAATTACTACAAAATTAAAATATCTCCTAATTGTGAGCAACTAATCTTTTTTTTTTATGGTGGAGTTTTCTATTCTAGTAAACTTGGTCATAAACGATGGATTAGGCCACACCCAGTGGCATCCAGGGGTTACTCATGATTTTGTGCTCAGAAGTTACTCCTGAGAGGCTTGGGGGAAAATATTTGATATCAGGGATGGAACCCAGGTCAGCCACATGCAAGGCAAAGGCTCTGCTATCTCTGGCCCCAAGCTAACTTCTTAAATAAAAATCATTCATTAAAGTCTATACAATTTCAGTTTGCTAAGAAAATATTTAATCACGCCAATATAATTAACTTCTTCAGATGCTTATTAAATCTTTTTATAGATAACTTTCTATTCATTTACTTATGATATTTCTTAAATTGAATTATATAGACATACATAACATTTTAAGTCTCTAAAATTTCACTTAAAGCAACTTTTTTATGTTGTATCCTTTGGGAGGAGTCAACACTAAGTGGCACTCGGGGGTCACTCCTAGATTTGTGCTCAGAAATTATTGCTGGCAAGCTTAGAGATCCATATGGAATGCTGGAGATTAAACCTGGTTTGACTGGTGCAAGGCAAATGCCCTATCTGCTGCGCTAATTCTCTGCCCTGTTGTATTCTTTTTATGTGAAAACTTTATAATGGAATACCATGAAATCTGATTTATATTTTATATATTTAAATATCTATAATGCAGACTTTAGTTGATTGATAGACTTACCTAAAATCTAACAGAAAATGATTCATTATCTTTTTTGTTATATTTTATACCTCAATATTATGAGTAGTAAAAAACTTTTGTATGCTATAGTTAATACTAATTCTTTTTATAGCTTATGATTATTATGAAACAAGGTTAGCCTTATTCAAGTCAATGGATCTCCTAACTTGAGCTAGTCAATTCTGTTCACCCTGATGTTTTAAATACCATCTTTACCAATACTGTGTAATGGAAATACAATCAAACCACATGTTTAATATTCTAGTTCCAGTGTTACAAAGGTGCTGCTACCATTAATATTTTAACTTTATATACCCAAAATGTCATTTAACTTACCAATGGCTAGGGACATATTTGTGTTTTATTTGTGCTCAATATCTCATGTGCCATTGGTAATAATTGAGTAAGAAAGATCTGTTATTTTGCTGCACATGTGTTTCTTAGTTACATTGAAGCCACTGAATTCATAAATCTATTCGTTCGTGAATTAATCTCTTAGGTAATACCATTAAAATATGTTAGCCTTGGAGCCAGAGTGATAGCACAGTGGTAAGGCATTTGCCTTGCACATGAACAACTGAAAGAGTCCCCAGTTTGATTTCTGGCATACATATGCTGCCCCCCTGAGCCTGCCCAGAGAGATATGTGAGCTCAAAGCCAAGAATAACCCCTGAGCACCATCAGGTGTGGCCCCAAAACATATATATGTTAGCCTGTAGGCATAATCTTTTCATAGTTATAGTACTGGTCAGCATCACATTTTAAGTGAATATACTGTATAAAGAAGAAAAATATGTATTAAAACTTAGTCACTCTATATATTGGATAAAAAGGAAGTTTCATTTAAAAAACAAGCTATACACAGAGAGGAGCAGTTAACACTAGCAGACCAAAGATAAGGGTGGGCAAGAGAGGACGGGCGATATGGGATGCATGCTGGGAATAGGAGTGAAGGGAGGACAACACTGGTGGTGGGAATGGCCCTGATTTATTGTTATCATGTACCTTAAATATTACTGTTGCTGTTGTGAAAGTTTTGTAATTCACTTTGGTCACAATAAAAATTATTAAAAAAGAAAAAAGAAAGAAAGAAATGCCAGAGCAGTACATAAGTTAAGGCACTTGCCAGATTCAAACCCTAGTACCAAATGTGATTGTCTAAGTCCAACCAGGAGTGATCCCAGAGCACATAATCAGAAGTAAAACCTGAGCATCAGCAGGTGTGGCCAAAAGACAAACAAGGGGGGGGGGGCAACAATTTAAAAGTATTTTACTTTGCTGCAAGGAGTAAATAAAATGAGATAAATTTTCACCATATTACAGAAAGTGAAGATGCTTATTTGTATAGGCCTTTTTGCACACATTTATAAACAGCTCTGGTGAAGCAAGGCATTACAAAACCATCAATTGTAATAAATTTATTCTCTTTGGAAAATGTATGGGAGGTTCCAGACAAGCATGCATAGGAAGCAGTTTTCTAAGTCACTTGATTCCCCCTGATTAACCAAGTATTTGTTTAAATGCTATAATAAATTCCTTGGAGTAACTAAAATAATAGAGTAAAATTTCATAAATCTCCAGTGAGATGGACAGGGGTAGAGAAATAAAAGCGTTGTGGTGAGTATGATGTAGTAAAATCTGGAAACTACAACTGTTTACACTCCTGTAAACAATTGTTATCTAGTGCTCGCTTTGGCAGCACATATACTAAAATTGGAACAATACAAAGAAGATTAGCATGGCCCCTGGTCAAGGATGACACGCAAATTTGTGAAGCGTTCCATATTTAAAAAAAATAATAAAATAATTGTTATCTAATCTTAAGAAAAGATAATTCTCACTGCCATGTTAATTTGACTATTAAGTATATATTATATGCTGATTTGAAATAATTTGATTAACATTTGAGTGCTGTAATACCTACTTAAGGTTCTTTTATGAAATACCCTCATAATATAAACAAGTACAGTTCTGTGTATAACCAAGAATTGAATCACCAAAACAAACTTAAACCAGTGTTTTACTTCACAGTGAATTAGTGGTAAAGGAGCACTAGGAACAGGTGTATAATATTTTCCAAAAGGAAATCAAAATCACCAGTTCTAATTCTTATGTTTTTTTCCAAGAAAATAGTACTGCATACCTATAAGAACGTCTTTTTGAAAGTTATTGTATCTTTATTTTATTTCAGGGTACACTTAAATCTATTAAGTCATTCCATCCTATTCCCTGATTGGGAAGAAATAAGTGCAAGCCTACTATTAGAAATTCTTTTCCTTGGCTTATAACAAATTATTGCTGAAATATTCATAAATATTCATTTTAGATATGCAGTGACTTTTATGTCTTATATTTTGCACTAACTTCTAATAGAAACCATACCCTTCCCAAAAGTTATTTTGTACATATAGTTTCCTTATAAAAATCTAGTTTTATATACCATCTGATTTATTCTCTCCACACTACTGAAATCTACCAATTTGTAAAAATTCTCATGTGAATTATATTGGTTTCTTGTTGACCAGTAGCCTTTTTATTTGTTGTTTTTAGTTTTAAAGCACATTTATTAGTTTTTAAATAAATAAGTACTTCAATTGAATCACTGTGAGATAGATACAAAGTTGTTTATGAATGAATTTCAGTCATACAATGGATAACACCCTTCATCAATGCATATCTCCTGCCTCCAGTATCACTAGTTTCCCTCACACCCGCTTTCCTTCTAGCTCCACTGCCTACCTCTTTGGCACATTATTTCTTCTACTATTACTCTTCCTCCTCCTCCTCCTCTTTCACCCCTTCCGCCCTCCTCCTCTTCTTCCTCATTCATTCCCCCCTCCTCCTCTATTATTACAGAAGGGGTATTATGCATATCAGTTTATCTCCTTTCAGTACCCAGTTCTTGTCCAGAATGGTTATTTACAACTATGATTGTCATGGTAGTCCCTTCTTTACCCTTGCTGCATTCCTTCACTATTTATGGCAACCTTCATATCATGAAATGGTCCTCCTAGCCCTTGTCTATATTGTTTGGATATAATACCATACTATGTTTTTAATATCCCATAAGTGATATCATTCTATGTCTCTCCCTCTGAATGATTTTACTCATCATAATACTCTCCAGATCCATCCATGTGTAGATTACATAACTTCATTTTCATAACAGCTGTATAGTATTCCATTGTATAGATATACTTTATCTACTTCTCTGTTCTCAGACACTTGGATTCTTTAAATAGATTCTGTCTCTTCTTATAACATTTGACAATAATTATTGTGTCTCTTGCACCACTTCTCTCTTAATCTACCCTCTACATATTCATGTGCCTGTTTGACATAGCCTACCTCGATATATTCTTCTTACACTACTTCTAAAATGATTTTATATATATACATATATATGTTATTTAAACACCTTGATTACATACATGATTGTGTTTGGGTTTCAGTCATGTAAAGAACACCACTCATCATCATGCAACATTTCTATCACCAATGTCCCAAATCTCCCTCCTCCCACCCAACCCCCGCCTGTACTCTAGACAGGCTTTCTATTTCCCCTCATACATTCTCTTTATTAGGATAGTTCACAGTGTAGTTAAATCTCTAACTAAACTCATCCCTGTTTGTGGTGAGCTTCATGAGGTGAGCTGTAACTTCCAGCCCTTCTTTCTTTTATGTCTGAAAATTACTATTGCAAGAATGTCTTTCATTTTTTTAAAAACCCATAGATGAGTGAGACCATTCTGCATTTTTCTCTCTCTTATTTCACTCAGCATAATAGATTCCATGTATATTCATGTATAGGGAAATTTCTTGACTTCATCTCTCCTGACAGCTGCATAATATTCCATTGTGTATATGTACCACAGTTTCTTTAGTCATTTATCTGTGAAGGGTATCTTGGTTGTTTCCAGAGTCTTGCTATAGTAAATAGTGCTGCAATGAATATAGGTGTAAGGAAGGAATTTTTGCATTGTATCTTTGTGTTCCTAGGGTATATTCCTAGGAGTGGTGTAGCTGGATCATATGGGAGCTCGATTTCCAGTTTTTGGAGGATCTCCATATCGCTTTCCATAAAGGTTGAACTAAACGGCATTCCCACCAGCAGTGGATGAGTTTCTTCTCTCCACATCCCCGCCAACACTGCTTGTTCTCATTCTTTGTGATGTGTGCCAATCTCTGTGGTGTGAGGTGGTACCTCATAGTTGTTTTGATTTGCATCTCCCTGATGATTAGTGATGTGGAGCATTTTTTCATGTGTCTTTTGGCCATTTATATTTCTTCTTTGTCAAAGTGTCTGTCCATTTCTTCTCCCCATTTTTGGATAGGATTAGATGTTTTTTTCTTGTAAATTTCTGTCAGTGCCTTGTATATTTTGGAGATTAGCCCCTTATCTGATGGGTATTGGGTGAATAGTTTCTCCCACTCAGTGGGTGGCTCTTGTATCCTGGGATCCTAGGTGCTATTTCCTTTGAGGTGCAGAAGCTTCTCAGCTTAATATATTCCCATCTGTTAATCTCTGCTTTCACTTTCTTGAAAAGTGCTGTTTCCTCCTTAAAAAATTTTTTTTAAGTTCCATTCTCATTTCACTCTTTCACATAAATCATTCATATTTTCCTAGAATTAAATGTCTATCAAAACTTTCCACTTTAAAATTTGTTAAAACAGTACTTCATTGTACTTTGGCTAACCACACCTTTCTCTGTCATACATATTATATATGGTTATAATCTGGCTTTAACTGGTTGCCAGATCTTTTATACATCATTGTAACTCAATAAATTCCATCATCTTCTTTTATATTCTTGTTGGTTTTAGGGCCACACTCCACTGTTCTCAGGGATTATTCCTAACTCTGCACTCAGAATTCACTCCTGGCAGGTTTGGGAGACAAAATGGGATACTGGGGATCTAACCCGTGTCAAACGTGTGCAAGTCAAACGCCTTATCCACTGTACTATTTCTCCAGACTCACTTCATACATTTTTTTTTGTTTTTATGGGGGCCACACTCGTTTGATGCTCAGGGGTTACTCCTGGCTAAGCGCTCAGAAATTGCCCCTGGCTTGGGGGGACCATATGGGATGCAGGTGGATCGAACCATGGTCCTTCCTTGGCTATCATTTGCAAGGCAGACACTTTACCTCTAGCACCATCTCACCGTTTCATACATTTTTTAAACAAAATTACCTCTGATATTTTTTCTTTTGGGTAATTTAGCATATAATAAGTCACATAATTTGGAAACATGTTTTTCTTCCCTGTCTCTTCCTTTCTCTCCCTTTTCCTTCTCTTCTGTTTCCTTTCCTCTCCTCCCTCCCTACCTTTCCTTCCTTCCTTCCTTCCTCCCTCCCTCCCTTCCTTCCTTCCTTCCTTCCTTCCTTCCTTCCTTCCTTCCTCTCCTCCCTCCCTCCCTCCCTCCCTCCCTCCCTCCCTCCCTCCCTCCCTCCCTTCCTTCCTTCCTTCCTTCCTTCCTTCCTTCCTTCCTTCCTTCCTTCCTTCCTTCCTTCCTTCCTTCCTACCTTTCCTTCCTTCCTCCCTACCTTCCTTCCTTCCTTCCTTCCTTCCTTCCTTCCTTCCTTCCTTCCTTCCTTCCTTCCTTCCTTCCTTCCTCCCTACCTTTCCTTCCTTCCTTCCTTCCTTCCTTCCTTCCTTCCTTCCATCCTTCCTTTCTTCTTTTCTCTCTTGATCCCTCTAAACCTTTCTCCTTCTCTCCCTTCTCTTTCTTTTCATTCCCTTCCCTTTCCCCAAAAATTCCCTCTTTTGTGGCAATTGGACTACACCTTCTAGTGCTCAGGGTTACTTGTGGCTTTGTGCTAGGTAGTTGGGGGCGACTGTATTTTTCAAGTCATCCAAATTTCCAGGCTGAGAATTTATAATGAAATATAATAATGGCATATTAGGGCCCTAGGATGTTAAGTACAGTGAACAAACATAATACTAAATAAAACATAGCTTTAATATAAGCAATAATATATTGTGTCTTAATGTAAGTAAATAAAATTTGGGATCCAGAAAAGACACTAAGTTACTCAAAAGAAAAGGAGTGTGGCTTAAGAAAGATTTTATGGGGGCCGGGAAGGTGGCGCTAGAGGTAAGGTGTCTGCCTTGCAAGAGCTAGCGTAGGATGGACCTCGGTTCGATCCCCCGGCATCCCATATGGTCCCCCCAAGCCAAGGGCGATTTCTGAGCACATAGCCAGGAGTAACCCCTGAGCATCAAACGGGTGTGGCCCAAAAACAAAAAAAAAAAGATTTTATGAAAGACAAGTATTTGAAAATGAGTATTATTCTTCAAAAATTATGTGCTATTAATAATACAAGGAAAATTAAAGGGGATAGAGAAATAATAGAACTGGAAAAGTGCTATAATCCTGCTCTGGTACATGCTTCTTAAATTGGGTTTAGTAGGAGGAACTTGAAGATGGTTATCACCATACATACAATGAAGAAATATCGAAATTATTGATTTGGTTATGTACAGACTTACTTTTAACTCAACTAAGGATCAGTCCGATTCACTGAAACACTAGAAGTTTCTGCTGCTGGGGAAGGACTCCTGTCCTATAACTACTGCCTCTTTAATTTTTTTCTTTGCTATGATTTTGCTAATTGCTTGTATACAGTATTAAAGAGTCAGTAAGAAATGACTAACTTATTTGTGGTTTTTTCTTTAAAATAAAGTCATCAATAATATAAAGAATTTGTTTTACCTTGCATGGAGTGAGAGACAGGTAAAATAAACCACAAGTTAAACTTTATCATTTTCCCTCCTCATGTAAAGAAAAGCCTGTGGAAAGTGATCTTTTAGTCCTTACCTAAAACTTAGCTGTTAATTTAATAAAAAGCAACAAAAAATTTTTTTTTTGTTTTTGGGCCACATCCGGCGTTGCTCAGGGGTTACTCCTGGCTGTCTGCTCAGAAATAGCTCCTGGCAGGCACAGGGCACCATATGGGACACCGAGACTCGAACCAACCACCTTTGGTCCTGGATCAGTTGCTTGCAAGGCAAACACCGCTGTGCTATCTCTCCGGGCCCACAAATTTTTAAAGTATAATTTTCATACTAATTTAGTTAAAATTATGTGGTAGAGATGTTTTTAAAGGATTGTAATGGTTAATAGTAGAGAATAAAGATATATGTTACTGCCCCATTTTTTCAGATTTAGTTTCCTTCATTGCAATTCTTAACAGATATTATTTGTGCTATTTATAAAGTGAATGATTAACATTTCCATATTCTTTCTGCTTAGATAATTAAACATCTTAGCTATACCCTACCAAGATATAGTCACTGTTGAAAGAGGTATACATCTCAGAACATGTTTTTAACTACACAAAGAAAACATTTTTATTTGCAGTAAAGTGTTTCAGTGCTAGGTGGAAAATTTGCAAGAATGGAACAAGACTGTTGCTTAGATATTTTGGGCATACTCTTCACCACTGTTAACTTATTATGGCACTCATTTTAACCTATATTACTACAAAACCTAGAGCGATACCTCATTATCTGCTTACAAATATTTATTGTTTACTTATATTTTGCACTCACTATGTTTTCCCTATCTATGTAACTGTAATAAACAAAAGAAAACACTAAATTTCCTTTCCTTAGGGCAGGATTTTTTTAGGTTTTTGTTTATATGTTTGGGCCACACCTAGCAGTGCTTAGGACATGCTCAAGAATTAGTCTTGGTGGGAATCAAGTGACCATGTGAGATATTGAGTATCAAGCTCAATTAGACCAAGTGCAAGGCTCTTGCACTATACCTATACTATCACTCTGGCCTGAAAGGCTCACAATTTGATATTCAGTTACATAGCAAAAGAGTGACATATCTTGGTTCTGAGAAAGTGATGACTCCCAACAAAGAGATTTCCTTGAGGTAATACATTTATGATACTTGATATCCAAGTACCAATATTTTTTCTAATGTAACTATGGGCAATCTAGATTAGAGAAAGAAATAAGGTTTAGTTCAGTTTTAAGATTAATCACCACTAGCTTTAGTTAGTAAAGTTAAAATGAAAGTTAAAGTTTTGTTTATATTTCATGAGAGGAAGATAAAGATTCTAAATGTGATTCTTTTCTGGAGAGATAAAGATATTACACATATTTTAAAAGTATATAAAATATATTAGTATATTTAAAACTCTACAAATGTGTGATGTTAATGCATAATAATCTTTCTGAGGACAAAAATTATATATAAATTTTATTGGCTATAGTAGCCTTTTATCAAATTTATGAGGGAAAGTAAATAGATTTATTGTATTTTGATATCAGCATATCCAGAAGGACTTTGAATATATATGTATTATGTTTAATGTTTCTTTAAATATAAGCTTTTAATAGTTTGCATCACACTTGCTTGTTTCTATATGTACACATTTCTCCTTTACAGCTTTCGCTGCATGTTTCATAGAGCTTTTTCTTTTCTTTTCTTTGGCTTGTTTTTCTTTACTTTTGTTTTTAAATAAATACAAGGACTGGAATTTTGCCTCCGGAAGCAAGGTTACTTGTAAACCTGCCCATTTAGTATTACCTTTAATTTATGGAAAAACAATTTAACCCCATTTTTAATTAATATTTTCAAATAACTTTTAATGAGTAATTATAAAATAATTTCAAACCCATTCTAATTGTAATACAAATAACATATTTTTCTTATATTATCAGTAAAGCAAAAGTCAGTGAAGTGAAAAAGTACATTTTAAAGCATTCAAATTGGATTGAGCAACAAGTTAAATAAATAATGAAAAATTAAAGAAAAGTGCTTTTCATTTCACTGACATATAAACAAGTAGGGGAAATTCATACCACAAGCATTTCTCTTTCATCCAAATTCTCCTGGTAAATATCTTTAATTTTTCTCTGCTTCCTCAGAGCCCTTCTTGTAAGCATCCAAGTCTGTCTATGGTTCAATGATGAAGACTCATTGAGATCAGCACCTGCTCTCAATTATCCTGGTCACATGTTAACAGCCAGTATATTCTTTTTGCCAGATTGTCTAATAAAGTCAAGTTAAAAAGGGTCAAATAATGACTTTCAAATGTTTCAATTAGTTTACTTTGTAATATTAAACAGAAGTTATCTCTTCAAGAGGCTGGAGAGACAGTACAGTGATAGGTATTGCCAGCAATGTACCTGATTTCCTGAGCACCTCTGGGAGTTATTCCCTGAGCACAGAGCCAGGAATAAGTCCTGAATTTAGCTGGGTGTGACCTGTCTAACCTAATAAAAAGCAGTAATATAAGACAGGCAAAATCCAGATACTTTCCACTTAGATTTTTCACATCTTCTATGTAAAAACCTGATTTTTACTCTTTTTACATCTAGATGTTTGTTTTAATGATTATTACACAGAAAAAATAACCAATTGTCTGACAGAAGAGTGACTATATTTCAGACCTTTAAGTAATTGCTTACCACCAAAAATGAATTGTTGAGAATGCTAAAATTAAAATCCAGCTATTGAGGCAAGAGAGCTAGTACAACAGGTAGAGCTTTTGCTTTGTATGTGGCAAACATGAGTTTGATTCTTGAAATCCTCTAAAAATAACTCCTGGGCAGTGCCAGGAGCTCAAAACAAACAAGAGATAATTTCTAAATTAACAGAAATTTTTGTTTGTTTTTGTTTTTGGACCACATCTTTGAAGTTGCTCCTGGCTTTGCACTCAGAAGTTACACCTGGCAGGCTCAGGAACCATATAGGTGGTTAGCATTCGAACTCGGGTCAATCCTTTGCACGGCAAACACCCTATCCACTGTGTGATCACTTTGGCCCAAAATTAACTGAAAATTAAGGAACTGCTGTTTTACCAGTGGCATTGATCTGTATTTTCTACTTTTATTCATCAGTGTTTTACTCGAATTTGAAAATTTCAATAATTATAACTACAGTTTCACCAAGAAACTTAAGAATTCACTGATAGAATTCACATAAATTACTACTTCATAGCATTGTTTTAACACTCATTTTTTTTTCTTCTATATTCTTGGTGTTTCTACTTTGCACTAAATTCACACTTTTGTCACTTTATTCAGTAAATATAGGTCCATGAATCAAACATCTGTTTTTTGTCTCTATGTGTAGATAGGTACATTTATACACAAGATCATTTCCTAAAATTTTATTTCACATATTTAAAACATCTTCCCCAATATTTTTTCTGTCTATATAAAAATTATAGGTTTGTTTTTCTACAACATTGTAATTGAATTTTCCAAAGTTTATAAAATAAAGAAAAATGTATAGAACAGAGAATATAGACTTTGCATTTTTGAGGTACTTTTCCAGTCCTGTTGTTCCGTATATTTTATTTTAGGAGTTACTAAATGTCTTGTTTTTTTCCTGTCTTGTTCATTTGGGCAAACAGGGGTAGATGGTCCCCCTCCCTAGATAGGAGACGGCCTCCTAGCCCCAGGATTCAAATCCAGCATGCATCTCCGGAGAATGACAGGTACTAGTCAATGATACTCACAGATGAGTGGCTTTGAGAGGCTTGTAGGCATCAAGTGAAGGTTAATTAAGAGAAAGGTTGGTTATAACATTCTTCTCTTTTAGGATCCATAGCCAGATATGTTGTGGTGATATCAGTAAATATAACTATGTCTTAAAAATCTCTCAAAATATTTACTGAAATGATCCTAGCATATATCTGGCACTTGAAGCCCAGTGCTTTTGACCCAGTGAAGAATTGTTGGGTGTTTCAACTTTTTATAGCATTAAAATAAAGAACTGACTTTTATATGCAAATATAATTGAGGTGCTTTTATCACAGAGCCTATTCATTATTATATTGGTTTGATGTTGATTGCCTTATTTGTTACTACATAAATTTATTAATGAAATTTAGAGTTTTAAAGTATATATAATTAGTTTGTATATGTTATTTTCATTGTGTTCTTAAACCAAATATTGTCAAGGAATAAGATCTTCAAACAAGGTTGATTTTACAAATAGAATCAATGCTTTTTAATCCTCTTCATATTATATAAAAATCACAAAACTATATCTTTTTCTTTGCTTTGTTAAACCTTACGGTAGTTGTCTGATTCTGTTTTTATAATGCTTGCTTGTTATCTGAAGTCCATTTATTTAAAAATATTTTACCAATTGACCACAAAAATATTGTTGTTTATAGCCTATTATATGGAGAAATTCAGCTATCACTTTAGCAATATTAAGTATATATACATATATAGTAGCTCAGAAATACATTAACTCATAGGGTCAGCATTCAGGCTCCTTATAAGTGTGTGTTTACATGTTATTAAAATTGTAGTATTTGTTAAAAGGTTAATTATCTACATAAATAGTCAAAATATCTTCAGGGCATCTGATCAAAGAAAACCTATATAATAGTCAAAAGAATTACCATAATTTAAAACTCTTGGAAAAGACTACAATTTAATATTTTGAAGGAGTTAAGAATTTAATAATTTCATATATATGGTACCTCTTAAATATTTGTATATTTGGAAAATTAAAACTAATTTTATATGTTATCTTATTTTAAGAAAACTTTTTCTAGAATAAGATTTAAAAATCATTGATTTAAACATTATTGTACATTTAAAATCTTTTCAAATAAGAACATAAGATAATGGTATAATTTAGATTTTAAAATTCACACTCACATTTCTGCTTTCATATAACATATATTTTTGTACCCCAACTATGCTATTAACACTTTTTAATGGCAAGAGACACAACAATATTTTAAGAAATTACAGGTGGGCTGGAGAAATAGTACAACTGCTAGATGTTTGCTTGCATGTGGCCCCATTCAGGTTGGTTTTCTCAGCATCCCAGATGGTCTCCCAAATACTACCAGAAATGATGTTTAAATGCAGAGTCAGTAGTACCGCCAGGTGTGGCCCCTGTAACTATGTCTTAAGACATAGTTAAGAAAAATTACAGATGATCTTTTTTAAAAAAAATTGAAAAATTTTAATTTATTCCCAAACAAATGGTCCAGTAGATTTTATCTTTTGTAGGGATTGTTTGCATTTCAATGTAGGAAAATCTAATAGTCTTTTAACAAATAATATAGATTTATTTTTATGTAGAGTAAACAAAATAGTTCAATAGTCCAGTTCTTATATATAAAGATTTATATATAAAACATATAAGTTTATATATATGAAATGAAGACCAGCTTAATGCTAGTTTAACTTAAAATATATACTGAACAGAGGCTGGAGCGGTGGTGCAATGGTAGGGCACCTGCCTTAGGAGGAGCAAATATATTTTTTAATCTAGGTTATTAAATAAACATCTTACAAAATTCTGCAAGCACATTTTATTGTCTTCCTCATGTATTTACCAATACTTTCTTAACCCAACCAGAAATATATTTTAAGTGATAATATTCTCATAATTTTTACTGTAGATAGCAGAAAATTATTTATACTTAAATAATTATTAAATGTGAATAAAATGTAGGAATAAATTCTCATGAAAGAGAAACTAGGGCTGGGTAGATAATGCAGGGATTTGGGCATGCTGTGTATCTGACTAAGCCTGATTTGATATTTGGCACTACATTCTTCTTTCCCAAACATTTCTGGATTGTAGTCCTGCTGAACCCAAGCACCACCTGGCTGACCCTGGTGATCTTGGGCACCACAATAACTGAGAAGGCAGCAGAGAGTCACATTCTAGCATTCACTTGGCCAAAAAATGGCTCAGTTGACCCCTTGAGCACCTCTTAGGCTGTCCTAACCTCCAAGATTATGTTGATGTTAAGTTTATGTCAACTAAAACTAACTTCAGCATTATATCTCATTTTCATTTTTACGATTCCATTTATAATGTTCTACCAACTTCCTATTGACATAAAGATTGTCTTATATAGTGATAGTAAATATTCATAAGGGTTTGGGCATCTTCTGTTTATTGCTCAAGTTCTTTGTTAGTGAGGAAAATATCTGAAGTCAGTGACAGGTTTTATAATCAGACATTAATGTCATATCTTGGTCATACTTGATTATCTTGAAAATTACAGTTACATTAAATATAATTTTTGCCTGGTTACTTGAGTTAATTGCAAAATATGTAATATTTGGGGCTGGAGAGATAGCATGGAAGTAAGGTGTTTGCCTTGCATGAAGAAGAATGATGGTTCGAATCCCGGCATCCCATATGGTCCCCCATGCCTGCCAGGGGCAATTTCTGAGCATAGAGCCAGTAGTAACCCCTGAGCACTGCCGTGTGTGACCCAAAAACCAAAAAAAAAAAAAAAAGTAATTTTCCTCATAATGTGGATATGTATGCAGATATTAACAAACTCAATACATGAGAATTTTAATGTAGTGTTTCTTTTGGGGGTGGACCACACTAGATTCTGTTCAGAGCTTACTCCTACTCCTTAAAAATTACTCCTGGATCAGCTCAGGGAACCATGGCTGTCATCATGCAAGGCAACTCTATTATAAAGCCAGATTTTTTTAAATAATCAAAACTTCAGATTCAGAGAGTACATTGGATACAGCAGTTTGGTGCTTGCCTTGGTTACAGCCAGTCTGAGTTTGGTTCCCAGCCCACAGTTTCAACACCCCAGCTTCAGAGGACAAAACCAGAAATAAACACTGCACTTCGAGGTGTGACCGGAAAACCAAAATTTCTAAATATTTTGACAAGAAATTTATGTAATCTCAAGTGTTATACTAGATTTATTTGAGTAAAGAAATATGGATATATGGTGTACCTAAGTCTAGGAAAAAATATATATAAATTTTGAAGTCAGGGCCTGGAGAGATAGCACAGCGGCGTTTGCCTTGCAAGCAGCTGATCCAGGACCAAAGGTGGTTGGTTCGAATCCCGGTGTCCCATATGGTCCCCCGTGCCTGTCAGGAGCTATTTCTAAGCAGACAGCCAGGAGTAACCCCTGAGCATCGCCGGGTGTGGCCCAAAAACCAAAAAAAACAAAAAAATTTTTGAAGTCAAAGACACTTTCTAACTTAAATGTAGTAGAAGATAGGTTGAAATTTTTATCACTAAAATGATTACCACCTTTTATAGTCATTGAATATCAAAATATTTAATTGTAAATGTTAAAATTTTAACATGAAATATCATGAAATTGTGTATATATACACTATTATTTAAAATCAAATTGAACATATTAGCTTGAATTATCTTCACTGGCTCAAGCGTTTTGATTGAGAATGTGAATATATATTATTTGTAACAAATTTAATTTATTGCTTTTTATTTTAAATGCTTAAATATTTTTAAAATCTCTGTGAGAGATTTAAATGACTGAAATAAGTAAAGTATCTTACTAAGTTTAAGATTGAGTTTATTTTATATAGCTTGAGAATTGAGAAAAATATTTATTTGTAGTTACAAAGTTGTTCAAAGTTGTTTGAGTTTCAGTCATATATTCTAACTTCCATCTTTCACCATTACACATTTCCTGCCACCATTGATTAATTTCTCATTCATTCTGCTAAAGTAGTTCTAATTTCTTATATAAATAAATATCGTAAAGTGTCCCATGCTTTTCTCATGGTTTTAGCTACTTGCCTAAAGAATCTTTATAAAGTAGCTTCTTGACTCAAAATAAAGGGTAAAGAAATCGCTCGCTTCTTACCTTCCAAAATATTTAGCAGTTGCAAGTGGATTAAGAATTCAGATTAGGCTGGAGAGAAAATATGGAGGATAAGGTGCTTGCTTTACTTGAGGTTTTCCCAGATTCTGTCCCTGACATCATACAATCATTTCCTGAGCATTGCAGGAGTTACTGAACACACAGTAAGCATCCTCAATAGCCCAGAAAGAAAAGTTAGAACAACCTACCCCCCCCAAAAAAAAAGCATTACATATTTGATTTGCTTCATAGCATTTTTTGTTATTTTTTTAGAAACATTCTTTGAGTGTACTACTTGTATGTACTACTTGTAACTATACTATCATAGTCTACTTAAAAACTATAATCATGCAATGTAACTATCAGTTATATACACATTTATAAATGAGTCATTAGCACATGAGTCTATCTTTAGTTGAACATTTTTCTGTAGGTAGATTGAAAACAATTTTTTACATTCTTATGAGAAAACAAGTTGATAGTATTTTAAATTTCACATTTAGCTGCCTAAGTTGTTAACCATAATACAAAAATATTTCTATTTGGTTCCTGTTATATATTTTCAATTAAATTAAAGCATTATATGTGGGTGTTTGATAAGTTTTTCCAAAAGCAGAGTATGATATATTTTACCCTTATCAATCCATATTATCAAATAGTATTGATAATTTATTAACATTAATTTTAAACTTTAAGAAAATGGTAATAACTTTCTGAAGCTGATTTGCCTATACCTTCAGAAAATTCACCTAATTGAATTTAATATTTGAAGAGAAGAGGAAAGTAGCACATTATAAGTTTTATCAATTACCATTCACTTTATTAGTAAATTTGTGAATCTTCACACTTAAAAAGAATAATAAAAAGAAACTTCTTGAGGGGCCAGAGTGACAATCAGTGGTATGGCATTTGCCTTGCATGCAGCTGACCAGGATGGACCTCAGTTTAATCCCTGGCATCCCATATGGTCCACCAAGCCAGGAGTGATTTCTGAGTGCATAGCCAGGAGTAACTCCTGAGCTTCACTGGGTGTGGCCCCAAAACAAAAACAAGCAAAAAAGCAAACAAACAAAAAGGAACTTCATGAAATTTAGATTTAATTAGGAAAACCTGCCTTTTGATACTGCTCTTACTACAGCAATAAATATTTGTTATAGCTTAAATTGAATGTATCTTTAATAGTGTTTAAATAATTATATTTGTGCCTATGATGTTTAAATCCAAATTCATGGAAATATTACATGTGAGGCAAAGAAAAACGTTTTTCTCACTCTTGTTTGCCAGAAGTAAAAATAAAATCATAATTATAAAACAAAATATTAGAATAAGGGGTGTGGAAGAAAGTTTACAAAGCTGTATTACACATATTGCATGCACAGAATCATGAATTTGATCCAGGCACCCAGAGCACTACTAAGTATAGCTTTGGTTACTGCCAACAGATGGATCAGAGCAGCACCACAGTCTAGGTCCAGAGCATTAAACTATCTAGAGCAAACACTGGACCTAGTGATCACTTTAAATGAGCACTACTTGTGTTCTTTTGAAATACTAGAACAAAAATATATTTAAACCTAAAATGAAGACAACATGTTGGAAGATTTTTTTTTTTTGGTTCACTTCTGCTAAGGGAACCCTCTATAAACATTAAGTATTATTTTCAAGAGACTAGGCAACAGAGTGCTAGAGAGTTTAATGACATAGGGAAATGATGGTGGCACACTCTCCAAATAAGTTAGATCAATTATAATAATACATGCCTTTATTCAGGGTTTTTTTTTGTGATTTTTTCCCTGTATTTCTGTTTAAGTAGTTTTGTAGATAAGCTAGCCTATTTTCTTAATATTTTAAGAATCTAAAATTAAATCTTGGTTAAATTGTGTTTAACAATACAGTAATCAATAAATGGTTGATAGTGTGCCCTAAACTGTTTTTTATTTATAGTAATTTATATTTTACCGAAAGCTGTAGAAAATGCAGAGTTTCACTTTTAAAGTTACTCAACTTAATTTAAGTTGAATTTTATAACATTTTTTAGGTTTTTACTTAATCTTATTATTTTAGACTATTTGACACTGCATAGATTGAGTCTGTGTGCTCAAAATTGATGTTGCAGTTATAGTCTGAGCAATTCTTTTCTTAATTATCTTCATTTAAGCACCTTCCTTACAAACATGATTGTAGTTGGGTTTCAGTCATAAAAAGAACACCCCCGCCCCTTCACCAGTGTAACATTCCCATCACCAATGATCCCAAGCTCCCTCCCCCTCCCCTGCCTGTATTCTAGACAGGCATTCTACTTATCTCACTCATTACATTGCCACCATAGTCGTTGGTGTAGTTTTTGTCTAATTGCACTCATCACTGAATGTGGTGAGCTGCATATCATCAGCCGGTAGAACAGCCCTCATCTTTATTGTCATTGGCTTTATTGCAATGTCTTATTTTTCTTAAGACCCATAGATGAGTGAGACTATTCTGCCTCTAACTCTCTCCCTCTGACTTATTTTATTCAACATAATAGATTCCATATACAT